>NC_067401.1:312379572-312679572 GCF_016432865.1 Antechinus flavipes
TAATATATTATGCACATATATTATTGATTAATATATATGTTTATATAGATAGACATACCTATAAATATATATACACACACATACTATTTTGTGTACATATAAAATACACATATAAAGAAATACACATTTTTGATCTGGTCCTCTGATTTTGTTGGATTTTATTGGTTTAAATATGTCATATTAAGGAAATTCTCTCTAAATGAAGATTTGATACTTTTGATCATAGAGAAATTTTTTTGGATACTAAGTATTCCAGCAGCAGAAAAAAGATGTGTGCATATGTATTCCTCTGTGTGTGCATGCATGTGTTCATGTATGTATGCTAGACCGTGATTTCATCAGTATATGGATTTCTAGATGAGGAAACTTTTGCCACTACATGTTGGTACATTTTGGTAACATACCTTCTTGTAGATTTACCTTCAGTACATTAAATGATTTACCTAGATCCTCTTCTATCTCTCTTAATCTTCACTAATCCTCTCCCTTTCCCTCACTTTTTTCTTCTCTCTCTCTCTATTCCCCCTTATCTTCCTCTCTCTTTCCCTTCCCCATCTCTCTTACTCTCATTCTTGTGCTGGCTCTCACTTGCTTGCTCTTGTGCTCTCAAATACACATATATCCATCTGTACAATCTCCTATTATGTATTTGTATATATATATATATATATATATATATATATATATATATATATATATATATATATATATATATATATATGTATAGAGGCAGAAATATAATATGAAGCAGTATTAATCCTCAAAATGGAAAGCTTAAATATTTTTATCATTACCATTTTTAACAACTTTCATTATGAAAATTTTCACCCAGATCATAATTGGAAAGGCTTTCTAATGGGTTCTAAACAAAGATTAATGATAGAAATTAGCTCATTGAATTGAGAGAAGATGCCCCGTAGAAATATTTGGAGGAGAAAAAAGAAGTTAAATTAGATCCATTCTTGTTGAACATCCTTATATCATATAAATTTCTAAGGCTTTTGAACTTTATTAAGTTGAATTCTTTCAATCTGAAAAGTGGGAAATTTAAAAAGCAAATAAAAAATAACATTCATATTGGTCAAGGCAGACTAATATTATCATCATCATTAAATATTTAGGACTACTTATATTTGGAGGAGAACAATGAAAGCTGAGGAAGTTAGCATGATAGTACAAAAACTGAAGTCTATCAGAGAACTTGAAATAAAATCAAATTAAGAAAGAAAACAAATAGAAAGTTTATACTGTTTGAGAGTTTTACTTTTCTTTTAATAATAAACAATATTTAGGGATTCTCAAGTTTTCAAAAATACTTAGGGAAGTGAATGGCAATTTAAAATTTCTTAATAGTATTTTATTTTTCAGAATACTTTAAAGACAGTTTTCAATATTCATTTTTTGTAAGATCTTATGTTTCCAATTGTTTCTCCTTCTCTCCCTCTTCCCCAAGACCATAAGCAATCTGCTGTTATACATGTACAATACTTTTAAATATATTTCCATATGTGTCATGTTGTGCAAGAAAAATCAGACCAAAAGGTGAAAAACACAAAAAAGAAAAAAGCAAAAGGGAAAAAAGGTGGAAAAAGTGTGCTTTGATCTACATTCAGACTTCAGAGTTCTCTTTCAGGATACAGATGACATTTTCCAAATGAATGGTATTTTAATGGCCTCTCTTAGCTGCCTTCTTTATTATCTAGGGTTCTAGGGCCTTTTCCCATTTCCATTTCCTCTTCATTATCATGACATAGGTGCCTAGAAGTCCCAGACCACAATATAGACCTTGAGGAGGACAGAAATATTTGGTGGTCAAAAAAACTTTGGTCTCACCACCATCTTAGACAAGAAATCAAAAATACAGGGAATGAGAAAGTTAACAGAGATTTTAAAAGAGATCTTCAACATATTGTATGAATTGGCCATGTTTAACAAACCAAATTTATACTATTTTAAATGGCTCATCCATAAAGAAGATTACATATTCTTGCCAAAGTGGTTTATATAATTCTGGAGATATTAATATCAAACTATTCTATAAACAGATCTGTGTCAACTAAAGGTTTGAATTAGACCACTCTAGATAAATGAATGGAAGAGAAATTTCCAAAAACAATTATTTAGGAGCCTGTAAGAATCATTAGTGACTCAAATGACAAAGGAACTCTACTAACTATGGTAGGGTTTTTTTATTATTATTATTTTCTTGACCTTATAAACTTAGAAGTGAGGGTACTAGGAGATTTATAAAATAACAATTTTGAATATTTTCAACCAATTAACAAAATCTCAATTAAGCATCTACTCTGTTCTAGGTACCATGCTAGGTACTGGAGACTTTCTATAAAGTCATAAATAAAAGATGACTACAATAAGTAAATGTTATGTATAAATAAAAAAAAAAATCTTACTCAATTTGAAGACAATTTATCCATTGGAATAAGGTAGACTCCGGAAATTTAGACCAAGGAATTAACAAAATTACTTTATAAGTTTTTATATGTTCTTTGTAACTTATCTCAGGATATAATAAAAATATATCATAGAAAGATTTTTCCTGAGGACTTGTACCAAATTTTGATTGCCCTAAATGATAGAAATTATTTATAAATTTTGCAGGAAACATAAACTTGACTAAAGTTGTTGTTAAGGTTGGACATGATATTATTAGTACCAGGAATAAAAGGAGTACTGTTAATTGTAGTTGTAATTTTTCTGATACATGGAACAAGTAAAGGATGAAGAAAAGACAAATTTAAATGGCATAAAAAATAAATTGTAATTGTTGATCTCAGTCTGAGTTTCTGAAAAAGGGTATTAAAAACTTTCAAATGAGGAAAAATGAAAAGTAGATTAGACCAATCTCTCGGGAACATAATGTACTAAACATCCACCTGGCACTGACAAAAGGAGAGACTAAATTATCTAATAGATATGTTCCATCTCTACTTTCTGTATACTCTTAGGACAAGTGCTCACCTTCAGTGCACAAGGAAATTATTTATTAGTGTAGGTTTGAATTCATCATAATTTGTTTTACTGAATTGTGTTATGTCAAAGGAAATAAAAATTACTCATAGCAACTAACAAATATTTAGATGATAATATTTTGTATTCCATATAGATCCTAGGTTACTGGAAGTTAATCATTGAAAATAGTAGTAGGGATTTTTTTTTTCATTTTTGGGCAATTTAGTTTGAGCTGATTTCAATGAGTTCTTTTCACTATTGCTGATTGGAAATTATTAAATTTGCAGGAAACATAAACTTGACTAAAGTTGTTGGTAACGTTGGACATGATATTATTAGTACCAGGAATAAATTGAATACTGTTAATTGTCTGAAAATTATAGAACAATAACTAACAAGATTCCAAATAGATATCTTGAAAAATATATCTTTTGCCTTTATTAGTGTTCATTTTGCCAAGTTCAAAGTCCCTTTTTCTCTAATTTGATTTCTTGTCTGGGTTTTTCTCCTCTTCTCTTTTTTTTTCTAATTATAAGTTTTTTTCCCATTCCATTCTTCTGTAGCTTCTCATGAGTGAGTATTTATGAATATCTGTTCTGTACATAGTAGTATGCTAAGCCAGACAAGAAGAGCATTTGAGAGTATCTTTCCCCTATACCTATAAAACAGTGCTTATTTTCATGTAGATATATCAGAATTTACTATTTCCTTCCAGTCCCATTATGGTTGTAAATTTATTTGTAAAAGGGACATTAGATGTTATCTAATCCAATTTCCTCATTTTTTCATTTGAAGAACTGAGATCTAGAAGTTTACATTCTCAACAGATAATCCCTTTGAATCCAGATCCCCTTCTTATAGCCCATCATGTTGGCTCCTATTTTATTATTGCATCCAGGACTAATGACACTATCTAGACAATATTTTGGAGAATACCTATTTACTAAAAACCACTCTTCCTTTAAGCCACTATATTAATCAATTGAGAAAATGTATGCAGATTTTTTGCAAACCACAAAGCACTACATAAATGTCAAGTATTTTTGACATAATAAAGTTTTGTTACTTGATTGACTATTGTTCACAACTATAATTATTATTAAATAATAAATTTCATCAGTATGCGAAATAAACTTATGGAAGATAGATTAATAATGAGCAGAGAAAATTTCTTCATCAATTTAGTCTGAATACAAATCTACCATTACAGCTTTCCTTATATGCATTGTTATTATTAATTTTTGCTTTTCCCCTCTTTAAAAAAAAAACTCAATTTTATTATGTGTGAATTTAAATACTTAGTTTTATTTAATTTCATTCATTTAATAATTTAGGACAGCTTTATTTCATCTATGTGTATATATGTGTATGTGTGTGTGTGTGTGTGTGTGTGTGAGAGAGAGAGAGAGAGAGAGAGAGAGAGAGAGAGAGAGAGAAAGAGAGAGAGAGAGAGAGAGAGAGAGAGAGAGATCACTTAGGGGATAGATCTGGGTTTATGTAGTATTCTTTATTCAGTGTTTCCTAGCCCAAAACCAATTAGAAACTTAATGAAGGTTGCTTGATGATTAATTGTGTGTCTATCAGGCCACTAATGTAGTATTAATTGTCTCAAGAGTTTGCTAAATGTTTCACTCCGTATTTTGAGGACATGAGAGACCCAAATTAGGATTTTTCTACAGTAGATGGAAGTCTAAAATGTAACAAGACATTTCAGTATTCCAATTGTTTTCTCCTATAATACTTGAAAGGAGATGGTGTGAAATACTTTTCTATATACAAGATTGGAGAGATCAAAATGAGATAAATATACTGCAGATAGAATAGGTTAAAAATGGACGGTAAATGTATTTCTCCTTTTAAATAGACACATGAAAGACATAATTTTGGAGTATGATTTTTTTTCTGGAATAACCTTACTAACACACACCTGTGTTTACAGGAAAATGTCGAAGGCAGAGACTGCAGTCACTGCAAAGTGGGCTTCTTCAATTTACAAGAGAATAATCACAAGGGCTGTGAAGAATGCTTCTGCTCAGGAGTGTCAGATAGATGTCAAAGTTCCCGCTGGACCTATAGCAGTGTAAGTAGCAGCTTTTCTATTCTGCCATAGCAATACACTATTGTTCTTTTATAAAAATCTGCAAGCAATTTTCTCTACATGTATCTTCTTCTGGAAGAAGAAATTGGATTTTCTTTCAAATAGTAGTTGATGTTATTTGTGAATCTTTGAGTGGAGCCTTTTGAGTCTATTTCACAAACAATGTGACAAATATCCTAGCACATGGTTCTAGAGAGAATGGAATCTCTTGGAGCAAGTTGGCATGAAGCCCTCAGGGAGTGATGAGATTGATGTCAGCTAAAAACATTAGTGGAATTGAAGTCTGTTCGACCCAAAGGCAACATGGTTCAATTGAGAGAGCATTAGCTAGCTATATAGAACATTCTGTTCTCTGATTCACCCCTAATTTCAGTACTCTAGGCAAGAAAACTTTCTTTACATAATATTTGCTAACAATTCCTTCTGAATTAAAATATGAGTGTGTATTTGATCTTTAGCTTAGGGTATGTTACATTAAATTTGAAAGCCTGACACATTTCAGTATATTCAATTATTCTCTAAACTGTTTAGCCATTGAAAGAAAGGTAATGAGATTCTCTTGTACTAACAACATACATATGTCTTTTAAAGTGCTAAGGTATTATAAATTATGATGCAGTCCCAGGGCTCCCTTTCTACAGAGTACTTCTGAGAACCCATCTCATGTTTGAGGCATATTTTGTGTGAATTTATATCTAAAAACATAACTCACAAAGCTTCAACAATGTTTCTTTACCAAATCAACTAGGTGATTTGAACATTAATTTAAGTAAAAAAATTTATTTTAATGAAACAAATAATAAAATGACAAGGAAATTTTAATTTTTAAATACAGAGGTGTACTTTCCCAAAATCTTTCAAAATGCTAGGAGGGACACTCATATTCTCCTGCATTGTACCAAAGAGAATTTGACACTCTCACTGCTCCTGGCTACTTCCCCTATAGACTTGTTGATCTTTCTGGCTGGTCAGATAATATTTTTTGGCTACAGGCTACAGGGTTAATGCTTCTCTGCATCTTCCTCATGTGCTGGTTCTCCCCAACTAGGCAGCTATCCATTGTTTCTCTGTTTCTCTCTGCTACCACCTACTGGCATTCTATTCCATTAGGGGAAACCATGTGGTTTTCCCTAAAGGAAAGTTTTCCGTAACTGGGGCATAGCTTGAGGAACTTCAATTCTTTCATGATTTAGACCTCAGAACAAAAGCTCCTTCACCAGAGAAAAGGAACCCTCAAATGTAGGTTATATCTGTGTTTTGAACTTCTTTGATTATGTCTAAGCAACTATTCTCTGAAGCCAGTTTACTATTTGACTTAGACTGAAAAAAATCTTTCAATCATTTTTTTTTACTCCTGTGATGCCAAGTATAGTCCAATTAGATCACCTTAGTATCAAAACTAAAAGGGACTGGCAATAGTTTTTATTGTCAATAACAAAGTAGCTGGTTTCTTTACAATTACAGAAGAAAAGTGATGATATTTCTTAAGTTTCTGGCATATAATTACCAGTAGAAAGAGAAAAATTTAATGTCAGCTCTGAAGAACAGCTACGTCTTTGTACCTTATTTTCTAACCTTTACAATAGGAATAATATATAGTTCTGTTCTTTGATGAGAACGTGATTTTATATATCCATCAAAGTAGGAGCTAGTATAAGCAACACAGAATAGCGAGTAACTAGAAGGCTGAACTCGAAAAGACCTGAGCATTCCAAACAATAACTTAGTAATCCTAGAAAAATCACTTCTTTTCTCTGACTCTCATTTTCCTCATTTGTAAACTGGGGGTGATAACACTCACTTTACAGGTAATGTCTTTTGGTGATAGTAGTCTCTAAATCTTAGAGGATAAAATGAGATAATATCTATGAAATACTTTGCAAACGTCAAGATGCTATTTATATGCTAATTTGTAGTAATTGCTTTAATTGTAGTAGCAGTAGCAGCAGCAGCAGCAGAAGCAGCAATAGTAGTAGTAGTAGTAGTATGGTGATAGTATTAGTTGTAGAAGTAGTAGTACTAGTAGCAGCAGCAGCAGTAGTAGTAGTAGTATGGTGATAGTACTAGTGTTAGAAGTAGTAGTAATAGCAGCAGCAACAGCAGCAGTAGTAGTAATAGTAGTAGTATGGTGATAGTACTAGTTGTAGAAATAGTAGCAGTAGTAGCAATAGTAGTAGTAGTAGTAGTAGTAGTAGTATGGTGATAGTACTAGTGTTAGAAGTAGCAGTAGTAGTGGTAGTAGTAGTAGTATGGTGATAGTACTAGTGTTAGAAATAATAGTAGTAGCAGCAGCAGCAGCAGCAGCACCAATAGTAGTAGTAGTAGTAGTAGTAGTTTGGTGATAGTGCTAGTTGTAGAAGTAGTAGCAGTAGTAGCAATAGCAATAGTAGTTGTAGTAGTAGTAGCAGTAGTAGTTTGGTGATAGTGCTGGTTGTAGAAGTAGTAGCAGTAGTAGTAGTAGTAGTTTGGTGATAGTGCTAGTTGTAGAAATAGTAGCAGTAGCAGCAATAGCAGTAGTAGTTATAGTAGTAGTAGTAGTAGTAGTAGTAGTAGTAGTTTGGTGATAGTGCTAGTTGGAGAAGTAGTAGCAGTAGTAGCAATAGCAGTTGTAGTTGTAGTAGTAGTAGCAGTAGTAGTGTGGTGATAGTGCTAGTTGTAGAAGTAGTAGCAGTAGTAGCAATAGCAGTAGTAGTTGTAGTAGCAGTAGCAGCAGCAGCAGCAGCAGCAGTAGTAGTAGTGTGGTGATAGTGCTAGTTGGAGAAGCAGTAGCAGTAGTATCAACAATAGTAGTAGTAGCAGCAGTAGCAGCAGCAGCAGCAGCAGCAGTAGTAGTATGGTGATAGTACTAGTTGTAGATATAGTAGCAGCAGCAGCAGCAGTAGTGGTAATAGCAGTAATAGGAATAGCAGTAGCAACAGCAGTAGTAGTAGTAGCAGCAGCAATAGCAGCAGCAGCAGCAGCAGTAGTAGTAGTAGTAGTAGTAGTAGTAGTAATAGCATCATTATCATCATCATCAGAAGTAGTAGTAGTAGTAATAGTAGCAGCAACAGTAGTAGTAATAGCAGCAATAGCAGTAGTCATCATCAGAATACTAATGCCATCTGATGACATTCTTACTCTGATCTAAAGATGGAAGCAACATTGCCACCACTAATATTGAAGCTTATAAAAATGATATTTTACCAGTTTCTCTTATTCCATCTGTTTCTTATCAATGGTCTTCTAAAAATCCTTTATAGGGGGTCTACCTATTCCACCAGAGACCTTCCTGTAGTTCCTTTAATATATTGGGAGCACTAAAATAACATTCAGACTATTTGTTGTTGGTCATTCTTGTTAAATGCCTCACCTCATTTTTGGTCATCTGCATTTTTGAAAATGTCTTTGTACTATTTCTCAATACAGACCATTTTAGAAACAGTTTCTAATAATGGACTATTTTAATAATTACTATATTTATTATAAGAATACTATTTTATACTTACCGCCTACTTATACCCACTCTGTCTTTATATTACCTTTTGAATAACTTAAAATTTTTATTTTTTTTAAGATTATGATGTTCCATGATGTAAAATGATACAATCCATCATCAGAAATATAACAATAACATTATTGATAATGATAATAGCAATAATAGCCATGATATCAATGGTATCTAGTGTATGCCATGCTCTATGCTAAGCACTTTACAAATATCTCATGGCACTTGTAACATTTTCAAAAATATTTTTGCTTACTTTATTTCATTTGGTTCTAAAAGCAATTTTGTAAAGTACCACAATATCAGCAGTAAAATCTAAAATCCTTGAAGTCAGGGATTATTTCAGGATTGTATTTATATTCCCTGGATAATAGCACACACTGGACATTTAATGAGTGGTAATTGATTTTTTAGAATATTTCCATTCCAATTCACAGATGCAGAAATTCTGAATCAAAGAGGCAATTATATAGTACAGTGGATAGAGTGCTGGACCTGGAGTTAGGAAGACCTGAGTTCAAATGTCAGTTCTGCCACTTCGTAAATCTATGACTCTGGACAAGTCTCTTTGCTTCAGTTTCTTTATAAAATGGAGATAAAAATAACACTTTCTTCCCAAGGTTGTTGTGAAAATCAAATGACCTTTTATTTGTAAAACACTTTGTGAAACTTCAAGTCCTATATAATTGCTAGTTATTATTGTTGTTATTATTAACTGTCATGTTAGAAATGGGAGCAAATCTGAAATTACTCCTTTATATTTATCTTATTTTAATATAACTAAATTTCTCGTAAAATGAGGGGATTGTATTGGTTCTAAATTCTGACTGTGTGACATTTCCTGGGATGCTGAGAGTTTAAGTGATTTGTCTAAAATCATACAACCAGCATATGTCAAAACCAGAATTTACACACCAGCCTTCATGATCATGAAGTTAACTTTTTATATCCTATACCAAAGCTACTTCATATAATTGCTATCTATATTAATAGCAATATGATAATTAGATGATGATAACAACAGTTAGGTCTTGGTTACTTAATTCTTTCCCCTCTCTAAGAAAAATTTATAATTTTTAGATGCCTTGATATCTCTCCATTTTAAATCTATTCCTGATGGAAAACTTTTCCATTTACAAATTCACGTTTAAACAAATTACCTTGTTCCTTAGATAATTATCTTTTTTTTTTTCCTGAAAAGAAACTGTCTTTGATTACTTGTACTGTTTCATTTCCTGATGCTTTAACCTCCTTTGCAGCATGGAACTCTGGGATGTCCATCATAATCATTTTTTTCTGTGGGTTTATAGCCTTCACATTTCATTATAAAATAGCACATGACTTACTCTATTTCACTGAGTTCATAAATGCTGACTTTAATATGCTTCAGAGAGGCCACAGCTCACCACCCAAAAATGAATCATCTCATTTACAGTTTGACACCATCACTTCCAGAACACTCTAATCAACACTCACTTCTAGATGCTGGCTGGCTGCTTCTCACCCCTCATCTCCTGCACTTTTGCTATACTGCTGATCCAATATCAGAAGATATAATCATGATGACCTGTTACCCTAGAAATTTTCTGCTCTTTCTTTCCTGAACCAAAGGGCCTCTACTATTTTTCCCACTTCTACAATCTAAATTAAAGTATCTTTTCCCTAAAAAAATTATTGCTGAAGAAAGGGAGAATATTAGATTTAGATTCCAATTATTTAACTTTGATAAAACTTACATTATAACCATGGGTGAAACATGAAATCATATGGATATTAATTAATTAGCTTAATTAATTTTTAAAGCTGATTTATTAGTTATTAATTAACATTAATAAATGGAATCAGAATTTAAGGTACAAAGTTGCTCACAAAGTTTTGCTTTATCCTTTGCCCAAGAAGAGGGAGGTTTAGCAGATCTTGCTATCAGGCAGTAAGTGAGGCTATAAAATATTGATAATGTGTATGTTAGAAATGTGTCAGAACTGGTGGCCAGGAATGGTTGCATTTTTATGGCAGAAGTAATCAGGTCAATTCATCTCTTTTCCAGTCCTAAAAGATCTACATGGAAGTTTAGACAAGTGGGAGTTAGGTTACAGTTATGAAACAAGGCATAGATGAAGCTCTCAGGGTAAAGGAAAATTATTAGGATATTGGAGTGGAATAGCGGGTACACCCCCAAGGAATGAATCCAGGTAAATTCAGAAATGACAAAGAGGTGTTGAGGCAAGAATAAAGGTGAGATTATAAGCACTATCCAGTATCTCTCACAGGAAAATCAATTTTTTCCTATAAGTATTTCCCATCAGCTTGTGTGCTTAGAAAAAAATGGTCTGTTGTCATGATTTAGAAGAAAGACAGTCTTGTTCTGTTAAGATAATATTTCTGTCCTTGAATTAAGTTGAGGGAGGCAGTGCTTACATTCTCTGTATAGAAATATATTTCTGTTATAGTTAAGAAGAATCTATCTTCTCTACCTCCTATCCCTTTCCAATCCAAGCTAATATCCCAAGTCATAGCTATATGAGCTAGACCACAAGTTTGGGGATCCAAGAACAGAACACTAACTGGGACCCCTGCCATCCTTTCATTTAGGAAGAAAATTAGAAAGGAGTACCCTAAAGTGCTTAGCTCCCTACAGATAGAAATATCTTCAAGTTAGAACTTTTCTCTAAGATTATGAAGTTTATTTTCAAATAAGTAAGCTTTAGTTTTTTGTTAATTTTTATTTTCCTAATATTGTCTTTATGGATTCTCAGAATCTTATTCCAAAGGCAATACAGAGCGAAGAGTTTAGTGGATGTCAATATCTAGATCAGGTTTGAAAAATTCTATGTTTTAAAGTCAGAAGGTCATCAATTTGAGGTCATTCATTCCATCCCTCTCATTTTCCCAAAGAGGGAAATGAAAGTAAGATAGGCTAATTTAAGTCTACTACATTATTTAATTTAATGTTATTTGTACATTTCTTTTAAGATAAATGATATGGATGGTTGGTATCTTACTGATGTGTCTGGTCTCCTGAGGATCACACCTCATCAAGACAGCTCCGGTCAATCCCAGCAACTCAGCATCAATAGCCTGGATGCAAAAAGAGAACTACCACGAATCTATTACTGGAGTGCACCTGAACCATATTTAGGCAACAGAGTAAGTTTTTTTGTTTTTTGTTTTGTTTTTTTTTTTTTTTTTTGCTATATTTGATTGAGGACTCTTGTTTTCTTATAGTTCTTATTTAAAGAAATATATGTGTGTGAGTTATGTGATATATTAAATTCTGTAGAAATTAATTATTGTATGAATAAATATTCTATGTACAAGTTTTCTTGAAGCAATATAAAAAAATTTACATATTTGACCATTTTTAAGATAGCATCTATGACTCACATGTATGGAAAAAGGATTGATACAGTTATGGAGGAAGAATGAGGGAGATCACTTAGATACCACAAATATATTGGAATTCATGAAATATTTAAAGACTGAGAAGAAGATTACTAATATATCAAGTAGATTCTATATGGAGGATCTGTGGACAGATATTTTAAAAATTATACTAGATAAAAGATATGGATGAATTGCTTCAAACCTTAACTAAAGAGAAAAGTACCCACAAATTCATCAAAGGGTTAAATTATGATTTGTTAAATAAGATTGATTTGGAAATAGAGGCATTTATATAGAGAACTAAGTATGAGGTACAAGTAAGATAAGTTGACTTTGGAGTGCCTACCATAATGGCCTACATAAAATTGACCATCAGATATATCAGTAAATAAATGACATCTTAGAGTAATTGATGATAAGCTATGATGATTTATAAACCTGTGAAATTCAGTTTAACCACTGGCCCCAGCTCTTCTGGACACATGTATACTATGACTGAATTGACCTGTAGACCAGGCATTTCCTCTATTATGTGCTTTCAAGGCACTTGTTTGATGTGACCGAGTTAAGTTTCCTTGGTCCTTGCCTCCAGTGCTTATTAGACAATTCAGAAAAGAAACTGATTTCAAGTTTCAGTCCACCCCTAGTGCCTTGGTCCAGAGATTACAGAGAAGTCTCTTATTAGTGTCACTTTACATCTTTATCTAAAATTCTAAGTTTGAGCACTGGACAACTTTGGGTCTTGGATTAGAATATGTAGCCTATTGAGTGTCCAAGACTACTAACCTGTGTTGGGGTTGGGAGTAGTGAGGCACTATTCCCTCACACCCATTCCTTATTGGATTATGTCTTCTTCCCATTGCTATCATAACAGTATTGTTTTCCCATTTCTTCCTTCAGAAAGAAACTAATTAAAACATAGTCATACTTTGATGTGGGATACTCAGTTATTTACTTCACAATTTCAGTTTTTCTGGGAAAATAAATAAATCTATTTATTCTACTTTTTACAAATCTTAAGTAGAGATCTCTTCTGGTGAACCATCTTATCTGAATATTTTATTTAATTTTTTACCTTATTTAATATTTTATTTCTCCAATTACATAGAAAAACAATTTTAAGTCTTTTTTTTTTCAGAATTTTAGATCCAAATTCTCTCCCTTCCTCCCTTATTCCTTCTATTGAGAAGGCTGTTTATTTTAACATTTGACTAAAGTAAACAAAAATAAAAGAAAAAACCCAAACAACAACAATAAAAACCCTTTGTTTAGGCTTTAGGAAGAAATAGAATTAAATAATTTGATATATTAAACCCGCTCACATGTACGTTACAAAAAATACAGATACATGACAGATTTGGAGACTTAAGCTATTTCTGGACTGTAGTAATGCCATACATAGGGCCTTTGGTATGTAGATATTTGTGTTTATTTGTTTGCTTTTCCAAGAATTCCTTGGAAAAGAAATTTGGTTTCCGCTATAGAATTCTTTTATTTATATACATATACATATATGTGTGTGTATGTGTGTGTGTGTGTATGTGTGTGTGTGTGTGTGTGTGTAAAGCAATTTGGTTTCAGCTATAGAATTCTTTTATTTATATACATATATGTGTGTGTGTGTGTGTGTGTGTGTATGTATATAAAGCAATTTGGTTTCAGCTATGGAATTATTTTATTTATATACATATGTGTGTATGTGTGTTTGTGTGTGTGTGTGTGTTTGTGTATGTGTGTATCACACAGCTAGTAAGTTTCAAGTGTCTGAGGCTGGATTTGAATTCTTGTCTTCCTGACTCAAGGTCCTGTGCTCTAACCATTATGTAACCTAGCTATATATATATAATGATAACTACTATACATGTCCCAATATATCTGAACTGACTCCAGTTATGCATCTGCTCTGTCTTCCCTTCCATTTCTGGAATCATAATCAAATCAATACATTCACTGCTACTAAAAAGAATGCCTCATTCTAATCCCCATTTACCATTCCTATGACTTTCCAAATCAAAATACTCTTTGACTACTAGAACGTATATGTGGGGTATCCCTCTATTAAAATGTAAGCTTCTTAAGGACAAGTTCTGTCTTTATTACTGTATTTGTATCTTCAGTGCTTAGCACAGGATAAGACCTTAATGCTTTTCAATTAATTTATTGATTCATTTACATCTTGTCAGCTAATTATAAATCTGGATTCTAGAACCTGCTTCTTTCAGATCCAAATTAGAGAAAACTCCATTGTGAATTGAATTTGTTTTAAGCTTATAATATTGTTTTAGGAGAAATCTTAAGTGATAAAACTAAAATCAAATTTTGCTTAAAAGTATCTCCATTTTGAGTGCCATACATTTGTCTGGTATTTAGTTTGAAACAATAAACAAACTCTGAGCAAGCATTCACATACAACTCACTGAATGGGAAATAGCTATTTTGGTATACTGAATAAAGTCACAACACAGAGTAATATTTTCCTTTTTAAGCTAATCTCTATTTTACTATATGTATGTGTGTATATATACACACTTATAAATGTTGATGTGTATTCAAAAGACAAGTTTTATTTAGTAAACATTTAGTCTATATTGTGAAACGTATTAAAAACATTATTTAAAGTGCATTTGACATCAAGAAATCACTTCAGTCTTTTATTTTTAATTACACCCCCTCACACATACTCACACCCCTTATTTTCAACCAGGGCAAACATGTGTATAAAACTTAGCTGAAAATAATCACCACGACTTGAAGATACCACAGTTAGGTCAGAATTTGATAGGTTCCAAAAAATTAGTTTTCTGATGGTGGCAAAATGTATTTGAATACAGCTTTTTATAGAAACATGCTTGGCAATATTTTCTCATATTGCTTCTGTAGGCATATCTGCTTCTTTCTATTGGCTGAAAACCAACCCAACAGAAGGAAAGTGAGCATGTGAGACATTTGGCAGGATCACATCCAAAGAATTTGTATATCCTGTTCATGGTTTTAAGTTCCCAAAGATAACTTCCTTTGTCCTGAATGACCTGCTTCTAGTTACCACCCACAGTGAGCTCGTACATATTCCGACACAAATAATTTTCACATCAAAAACCAAGACTTGTCTGTGCTCCAATTTCCATTCAATGAACAAAACAGTGGTAACAGAGTGTGCAAATTGTTTGAATACGGAAGACATTTTTAAACATAACGTGGAGGCCATTTGTGGCTTACTGTCAGGCAACTCCATATGAATGAAACAATTTGCCTTAATAACTGAACCATATAAATTTTTGATACTACAATAATACTGCAAACATTCGCAAATTACTGCAGTACATCTTAACTGTCATGTCCCATCACATAAATTACAGTCATGATGGCATGCTTAGCTTGGATGATTTAGCATCTTGCCAAGGAAATGGAATAGTGTAGGTCCTTGTTTATAAATTCAATAAAGTAATTTCCTTAGTAGTTGAGGCTAAAGTCATTCTCTCTTCAGCAATAACTGTTAAGTGTTCAAGCTATAGAACAGTTGCCAGCATGGGACAGAGGTTGCTAATGTATAGCTATGACTATGTCATCTGCTCAAAGAGGGAACTTTATGGGCAACTTGACCTTTTAATCAGTGGGTGTGCCATCAATGTCCCAACTTTTCTTTTTGTTGAAATGCTCATTCCTTTTTCTAAAGAGAATTTAACTAGGAAGAGTATCAACCTTCTTTCAATATTTCCATGCCCCTATTTTCAAACATGTTTCAAGACCTTTATTGCAAGGCTACTTTTAACATAAGGTGGACATGCTGTGTATACTCTGTTATAACGAAGATTGCCATATGTTTTCTATCATACTCTTTAACACCTACGTCCAAATATTTTCTTCCTATGATAAGAATGCTGTCAGATGGGACACTATAGAGTCTGCCAGCACTGAGAATTGCCTAACAATAAGCAATATTTTGGTGTTTTACAAGTGAGGTGATAGTCTCTGGTTTCTAGAAAATTCCATTTAATGGCTTATCTAAGAATAAAATTTATAAGATAAAGTAATTCATATTTGTTTGTCAATATGGTATTTTAATCATGTTCCTAAATGTATTTTAAAGGTGAGAATTTCCAAGCCTATTAATAGATCATGAATATTATTCTTTAAGTTACTTATAAAAATAGAAATCCATCCAGAAATTTTAGGTATTCAAAATAATAGTAAGAAGAATGACTCTCCACTTTGTACATGCAAAAAGCACAAGCATCAAATTAACTAGCTTCACGTCCTGTCTATATGACTTTATCATGTGTTAAATAAATGGGTTGGATTAATTGGCCTATAAGGTTTCTTCAAAGTCTAGATCTATAACCACATAAACCAAAAGTTACATGGGGGGGAAAGTCAAAGATTTGCTATAAAAATACCCTAAGGCTTTCCCAATTTCAATTCTAAATACCAATGAGATCATCATATGTTCGTATAATCTTGGATAATTATCTGAGGCATTAAATGGATAAATGATTTGCTCAACATCACCTAATGAGTATGTTATGTGCAATAGAGAGAAGGAGGATACAATCTGAGCCAAAGTCTTCCTCCCTCCAAGACTGGTTCTCTATTCACATTTACCTTTCCTCAGTTAGTAGAATATTAAACCCAAGACGAGGATTGGATGTTGGAAATGAATCTCTCAGACTAACACATATTCTCTGTATTACTGTATATGGACTCTGTTTTACCTTACATATCTTTTCCTAGACTGATTTTCATATAGCCTTTCAAGGCTATGAAGCACAAAGCACAATTGATGCATTACTTGTAAATATATTAGATTTTCTTATAAATTTTAACAGAAAGAGGCAGTATGATGCAGTGATTAGGTACAAAGCCTTGAAGACAGCCTTGAATTCTCATGATTTCTTGATAAATTTTTTTATCATATTATGTTATGGAAATGCTTGTTTTATTCCATAATTTTTTTTAATTTAAAGAGAAATAATAATGGAATTCAAAACTGGAATCAATTATGTGTATATTGAATGAATTATAGACAACAGTTTTTTCCTAAATGTGACTAGAACAAAACCTGGTTCTAATCTATAAATAGGTAATGGCTAGGACTATCTTATAAAGAGCTTCAAGTGGCAGAAAAGTTTATAGTTAATCCACATGTAATAAGGATCCCCTGGAGCTTATTGACTACAGTATTAACTTGATCAGGTCTGCACTTAATGAAAATGACTTTGTTAGCTATGTGGTCAATGGATTGAAGAAATCTACAGTTAAAGACTGTACGGGATGGATCACTAATCAAATTGAGCATTTCCTAGCCAAGCATGGTGATTTAAATCTCAGAATGTCTCAAAGAAGTAGTGGGGTCAAGGGAGTAGTAAAGAATAGTTTTAGTGGTGTGAATACCATTCATAGAACAGAGACAGTTAGTACATTATAGGGTGAATAAAATCACCAAGCCCTGGACATGAGAATAGAATATTTTGGTTTAAATAGGAAAGAGTATTCTCTCACAGCATTCAGAATACTTTACTAGCATTGGCTGTAAGAAGTAAGGGAGTTCTTAATATCCACATCTTTTCTAATATCATCAAGTTTTATGTAAAAGTTTGGAATATAGCAGAGAAATCTATTGTAAATCCAAATAAAAACTGTATGGTGGTAATGGCTGAAATTTTTTTCTGGGGAGACTAATTAGAATGCTATTGTTATAATACAAAGAAGAGGGAATAATAGTCTGTGGTAGCTCTGTGGATGAAAGAGGAGAGGCCAGATTAAAAAACTATTATAGAAAAAAATAATAAGATTGAAAATGAACTGTATATGTGGTGTGAATAAAAGTGAGGAATGGAGAATCAGTCTGAGGTTGTAAATCTGTGTGACTGGGAGGATGATATTATCCTCAAAGGTAATAGGGGAGAATGAATTCAGAAGAATGAATGAATTTGTAGTGGAAAATAATGAGTTCCATTTTGGATCTATTGAGTACAAGATGCTTTGGGGACATCAAGTTTGAGATGTCCAGGAGACACTTGGTGATAGAAACCTGTAGCTTCAGAAACACTGAATTTTAAAATTGTAAAGGTCAGGGAGTTGAGATATATGCTAGCTCTTATATTTCACCACCAGATCTATCTGTTTCCAATTTAAAAAAAACATAGTTGGTAAGTGACCTATCAAGTTTGTTTGTTTCTTGAAATATTGAAATATATGTTCCCATATAATAAATGAAAAAATCTAAATATAAAGGGTTGAATCATTGCCCTAGCAATGCTGATTACTGAAAGTGCATCAACTCAAACCTGGGCCTTCTGATTAAAAGCCCAAGGCTTTTTTCCATTAACTATTTCTGCCTCATGTATCATACTCATTTTCCATAGTCAAATATACTTGGCTTAGCCTATCAAATTGAAACTGAAAAATCAGAATTTAAATCAAACAAGATTTTGGTGGAGAAAAGCTCTATTTTTGGTTTGTTTGTGGGTTTTTTGTGAACCTACAAATGTATTCTTGATCGAAGAAGTCAAGTGTATTAAACTAAAACCAATAATATGAAGTTTCAACAAGAGCTGTTGTTAATTACACAAGTGATTCTGAACAAATTATAGGGCTTTTTGCTATTATGTTCATGAAAACAGAGCATTTCAATCAATCATTCAACAAAATTTTAATAACTAACAACTATGTACCAAACACTGTACAAAATGTTAGGAATACAAAGACCAAAAATAAAAATTCCTGGCCTCATGGAGTTCACATTCTGTTGGGGAAAACATTCAAATTCTTCCTTCATGTAAGCCTCTTGCTCATTCTTAAAGGAAAAAAGGGTTACAAGTTATTTGTAAAATATTGTACTGGACACAAAAATCAGAAAAAAAAATGTCAGAATATGTCATTCTTGCTTTCCATTTGGCTAGGGAAAAAGTCCCAACAGAGTGTTTATGGTCCAGTTACCTTAGAAACAAATTTATAATATCAATGGAACAACAGGCACTGACACTTTTCCAATTACAGATGTAACTTTAGCATTTCATAAAAGAATAATTCTGTGATATAATTATGACAATTAATGTCATAGATTTTGTTAAAGAGTTAATATATTCCTTTCCTAAAACAAGGCAAGAAAAATCTGAATCTGAGTTTTCTGGTGAGAAATTTTGCAACAAAATAAAATAGAAATAATGTTTAGAGAACAACCATTATGTGATATTAAAAGGATTTAGTGGCACAAGTGAAAGCTCTCAATAAACAGATAAAGTTCATGCTCACACAATGCAGAATTTCAGAAAAGACCTGAAAAAAAATTCTATAAACAATCTTGATTTTCCAAATAAACTGCTGTTTGTTTTGGGCTGATCGTTTTTTCTTAGGAATTTTAAATAAATCAGTGGTTGAAGTGTGTTTGATTCAGGAAACAGGGGAGGAAAGGAATTATAATGATTCTTTAAAGGATTCATTTTCTAGAAAAAGAGTAGAACTGTTGGTTGTGTAAGTTTTACAAAGATGAAACTGGTGCTTAAGAATGTTCAGTATTGTGAATTAATAGGAACTGGATTATCTGTCATGAAGTCAATATTTTTAGGAGTAAAAATCAGTTCTTTTTTATCCTTTACAATAAGCCTTTTAATTTTTTCTTTAAATGATTTCTTTTCATTCATCTTTAATTTTATTAGAAATCACTTAGATTATAAAATATGGCTTATGTAACCTTACCCAATTCCTTAAAAATCCTCATTTTAACTTGGCTTTCCACTCAAACAAGCCAGAAATTCACATTAGTATTATATCAATTGTAATATTATGATAGTAGACAACTGCTTTATTATTAAAATTGAAATTAAAAATGTTGAAATAATAAATTTTTAAATGCTCCATCTGGATAACATTCTCTTTGCATGAAATTTAACCCATATTGTTGTTAGTGAGACAAAGCAATGATAATAACAGTCCATAAAGCCCATTTTAATATAGATAAATTAGATACAATTTGGGCAATTCTAAGAATAATACTTCTTAATTAGATTCTATTTAGGAAAATCTTTAAAATATTTTATATCCTATAATCAACAAACAACTAAGAGACAGCCGAGAGTTGTGATGGATAATAGATCAAACTTAGATTGAAATGACATGTGTATGTATATATATACATATATATGTTATATACATAAATATATACTTGTTGATAATGGCATATACATATGTTACATATGATTATATACATTTAGATGTTTAAAAAGGTTTTATAACTACTAGCAGCATTTAAAAAAAATATATGCACAACACTTTTGGTGGAAATCTGAAGGGATCCAACCATTGTGGAGAATAATTTTTAACTATGTCCAAATAGTTTTAAAACTGTGAATACACTTTGATTCATTAATGCAATTTTAAGTCTATATCCCAAAGAGATTTTTAAAAAAGGAATAGATCCTATTTGTACATTTTTTTTTATATCAGTTCTCTTTGTGGTCACTAAGAATTACAAATTGAAAAGATGTCCATCAATTGGGAAATAACTAAACAAATTATGGCATATAATTATAATGGAATATGATTTTGTTATGAGAAATGAAAAATAAGATGATTTCAGAAAAATCTGGGAAGACTTTCCTATATTGATACAAGATGAAATGAACAGAATTAGGAGAACATCATACATAGTAACAACAATATTCAAGAAAGATTTGTAAGTGGCTTAGCTATTCTCAGCAATGCAATGATCCAGACAATCCTAAAGAACTAATGATGAAAAAATGCTATCTGTTTCTAAAGAAAGAATTGATGTTGTCTGAATACAAATTGAAACATACTATTTTGAGACTTCCAGCCAAGATGGCGGAGAGGAGGCACACAGCTGCGTAAGCTCCGCATTTTCTCTCAGAATCCATTTCATTACAAGCCTCTGAATTAATGCTTGACTGAAAAAAAAACAAAACAAAACAAAAAAAAAAAAAAAAACAAATAGTTACCAAGAGAAGACATTCTTGAAATTTGCCAGGAAAGGTCTGTTTTTGCTCGAGGGCGGGGACAGTTTTAGATTGCGCACAGGCTGAGGGCAGGCAGCTCGTAGCTGAGCAGACAGGAGAGGGGTGGGGTGTGATCTCAGCCATCTCTGCAGAGAAAGCTTTGCTACAGGATTGGATACTTTGCCCTGGCAGCAAGTCAGTAGCCCAGCAGAGAAACTAAAAACACAAAGAGGGGAGGGAAGGGGAAGGAGGGTGGTGGTGGTGGTGAAGAATACAACCCGGAACAGCTGGAGTCTCTCGGGACCTGGCCACCCCTCCCCGACAGTGTCTCAGCACACTCTCAGAGTCTCAGAGCGCAGGTGCAGCACAGTCCTGCTAGTGCCTCGCTGCTGCCCCCCGCAGTCTGCAGAGGAAGCTCGGAAACACCACCCAGCAACTCCCCCCCAAAAAAGCAGATTCCATTTGGGGTTTTTTTCTTCTTTTCTTTGCTAGCTTGTCTTTGATTCTTCTCTGACAAAATGAGCAAAAAATTGAAAAGGACCTTAACCCTTGACAGCTTCTATACGGATAGAGAGCAGACTCTAAACCCTGAGGAGACTAAAAACAGACTGTCTCCAGGTGAATCCCCAAAGGAAGAGATCATCTGTTCCTTAGCACAGATGAACCTCATAGAAGAAATTAAAAAGACTCTCACAAAAGAGCTGGAAGAAAAATAGGAAAAGGAGAGGGAGGCTTGGCAAGAGAGTCTGGAGAAGTCATCCCACTCATTTAAAGACAGAGTGGATAAAGAAATCAAATGCTTGAAAAATAGGATTAGTGAACTGGAAACAGAAAATAGCTCTCTAAAAAATAAAAGTGGCAAAATGGAAAACAACAATTCACTTAAAAACTCAGTTGGACAATTAGAAAAAGATGTAAAAAAAGTGAGTGAAGAAAATACTTCATTGAAAATTGAATTGAGAATTGAACAAATCGAATTGAATAACTCGAGGAGACAAGAATAATCAGTCAAGCAAACCCAAAAAATCAAACAATGGGAAAAAATGTGAAATACCTTCTGGGGAAAACAACAGACTTGGAAAATAGATGCAAGAGAGATAATCTGAGAATTATTGGACTCCCAGAAAAGTATGATGAAAAAAAGAGCCTGGACACTATTTTCCAGGAAATTATCAAAGAGAACTACCCAGAAGTCATAGAAACAGAGGGTAAAATAGACATTGAAAGAATTCATCAATCACCTACTGAAAGGGATCCTAAAATCAAAACACCAAGAAATATAGTGGCCAAATGCCAGAACTCTCAGAGGAAAGAAAAAATACTGCAAGCAGCTAGAAAAAATCAATTCAAATATAGAGGAGCCACAATAAGGATTACAAGGGTAGCTATCCTGATCTCAGATAAAGCAAAAGCAAAAATTGATCTAATTAAAATAGATAAGGAAGGGCACTATATCTTGCTAAAGGGTAGCATTGATAATGAAGCAATATCAATATAAAACTTATATTCACCAGATGGTGTGGCATCTAAATTCTTAAAAGAGAAATTAAGAGAGCTGCAAGAAGAAATAGCAAAACTATAATAGTGGGAGATCTCAATCTTGCACTCTCAGAATTAGATAAATCAAACCACAAAATAAATAAGAAAGAAGTCAAAGAGGTAAATAGAACACTAGAAAAGTAAGATATGATAGATCTCTGGAGAAAATGTAATGGGGACAGAAAGGAGTACACTTTCTTTTCAGCAGTTCATGTATACAAAATTTGACCATATACTAGGACATAAAAACCTCAAACTCAAATGCAGTAAGGCAGAAATAGTAAATGCATCTTTTTCAGACCACGATGCAGTGAAAATTACATTCAACAAAAAGCCAGGGGAAAATAGACCAAAAAATAATTGGAAACTAATCTCATACTAAAGAATGATTGGGTGAAAGCAAATCATAGACATAATTAATAACTTCACCCAAGAAAATGACAATAATGAGATGTCATACCAAAATGTGAGGGATGTAGCCAAAGCGGTAATAAGGGGAAATTTCATATCTTTAGAGGCCTACTTGCATAAAATAGAGAAAGAGAAGGTCAATGAATTGGGCTTGCAACTAAAAATGCTAGAAAAGGAACAAATTAAAACCCCCCAGTCAAACACTAAACTTGAAATTCTAAAAATAAAAGGAGAGATCAATAAAATTGAAAGTAAAAAAAAAAAAAAAAACTATTGAATTAATTAATAAAACGAAGACTTGGTTCTATGAAAAAATAACAAAATAGACAAACCTTTAGTAAATCTAATTTAAAAAAGGAAAGAGGAAAATCAAATTGTTAGTCTTAAAAATGAAAAGAGAGAACTCGCCACTAATGAAGAGGAAATTAGAGCATAATTAGGAGTTACTTTGCCCAACTTTATGCCAATAAATTTGACAACTTAAATGAAATGGAAGAATACCTTCAAAAATATAGCTTGCCCAGATTAACAGAGGAAGAAGTAAATATCCTAAACAGTCCCATTTTAGAAAAAGAAATAGAACAAGCTATTAACCAAGTCCCTAAGAAAAAATCCCCAGGACCAGATGGATTTACATGTGAATTCTACCAAACATTTAAAGAACAATTAACTCCAATGCTATATAAACTATTTGAAAAAATAGGGATTGAAGGAGTCCTAGCAAACTCCTTTTACTACACAGACATGGTACTGATACCTAAACCAGGTAGGTTGAAAACAGAGAAAGAAAATTATAGATTAATCTCCCTAATGAATATTGATGCTAAACTCTTAAATAAAATATTAGCAAAAAGATTACAAAAAATAATCCCCAAGATAATACACTATGACCAAGTAGGATTTATACCATGAATGCAGGGCTGGTCCAATATTAGGAAAACTATTAGCATAATTGACTATATCAATAACCAAACTAACAAAAATCATATGATCATCTCAATAGATGCAGACAAAGCATTTGAAAATATTCAACATCCATTCCTCATAAAAACACTTAAGAATAGGAATAAATGGACTTTTCCTTAAAGTAGTCAGGAGCATATATTTAAAACCATCATATGCAATGGGGGAAAACTGGAACCTTTCCCAGTAAGATCTGGAGTGAAGCAAGGTTGCCCACTTTCACCATTATTATTCAATATTGTATTAGAAATGCTAGCATCAGCACTAAGAGTCAAAAAAGAGATTAAAGGAATTAGAATAAGCAATGAGGAAACCAAACTATCACTCTTTGCAGATGATATGATAATATACTTAGAGAACTCCAGGGAATCTATTAAAAAGCTATTAGAAATAATTCATAACTTTAACAAAGTTGCAGGATACAAAATAAATCCCCATAAATCTTCAGCATTTTTATACATCACCAACAAAATCCAACAGCAAGAGATACAAAGAGAAATTCCACTCAAAATAACCATCGAGAGCATAAAATATTTGGGAATCTATCTATAAAAGGAAAGTCAGAAATTATATGAGCAAAATTACAAAAAAACTTTCTACCCAAATAAAGTCAGACTTAAATAATTGGAAAAATATTAAGTGCTCTTGGATAGGCTGATATATATATATATAATAAAGATGACAATACTCCCTAAACTAATCTATTTATTTAGTGCTATACCAATTAGACTTCCAAAAAAAATTTTAATGATCTAGAAAAAATAACAACAAAATTCATATGGAGGAAGAAAAGATTGAGAATCTCATGGGAATTAATGAAAAAAAAAATCAAATGAAGGTGGCCTAGCTGTACCTGATCTAAAACTATATTATAAAGCAGCCGTCACCAAAACCATTTGGTATTGGCTAAGAAATAGATTAGTTGATCAGTGGAATAGGTTAGATTCACAAGACAAAATAGTCAACTACAGCAATCTAGTGTGTTGACAAACCCAAAGATCCTAACTTTTGGGATAAGATTTCATTATTTGAGAAAAACTGCTAGGATAACTGGAAATTAGTATGGCAGAAATTAGGCATGGATCCACACTTAACACCATATACCAAGATAAGATCAAAATGGGTCCATGATTTAGGCATAAAGAACGAGATTATAAATAAATGAGAGGAACATAAAATAGTTTACCTCTCAGACTTGTGGAAGAGGAAGGAATTTGTGACCAAAGATGAACTAGAGACCATTATTGATCACAAAATAGAAAATTTTGATTACATCAAATTAAAAAGCCTTTGTACAAACAAAACTAATGCAAACAAGATTAAAAGGGAAGCAACAAACTGGGAAAACATTTTCACAGTTAAAGGTTCTGATAAAGGCCTCATTTCCAAAATATATAGAGAATTGACTCTAATTTATAAGAAATTAAGTCATTCTCCAATTGATAAGTGGTCAAAGGATATGAATAGACAATTTTCAGATGATGAAATTGAAACTATTTCCACTCATATAAAAGAGTGTTCCAAATCACTATTGATCAGAAAAATGCAAATTAAGACAACTCTGAGATACCACCTGTCAGATTGGCTAAGATGACAGGAAAAAAATAATAATGAATGTTGGAGGGGATGCGGAAAAACTGGGATACTGATGCATTGTTGGTGGAGTTGTGAACGAATTCATCCATTCTGGAGAGCAATCTAGAATTATGCCCAAAAAGTTATCAATACTCTTTGATCCAGCAGTGCTACTACTAGGCTTACACGCCAAAGAGATACTAAAGAAGGGAAAGGGACCTGCATGTGCCAAAATGTTCATGGCAGCCCTGTTTGTAGTGGCTAGAAACTGGAAAATGAATGGATGCCCATCAATTAGAGAATGGTTGGGTAAATTGTGGTGTATGAATGTTATGGAATATTATTGTTCTGTAAGAAATGACCAGCAGGATGAATACAGAGAGGCGCGGAGAGACTTACATGAACTGATGTTAAGTGAAATGAGCAGAACCAGGAGATCATTATATACCGCAACAATGATACTATATGAGGATGTATTCTGATGGAAGTTGATTTCTTCAACAAAGAGATCTAACTCAATTTCAATTGATCAAGGATGGACAGAAGCAGCTACACCCAAAGAAAGAACACTGGGAAATGAATGTAAACCATTTGCATTTTTGTTTTTCTTCCCAGGTTATTTCTACCCTCTGTGTATCTAGGATATACTGTGGCATATTTAACATGTATAGGACTGCTTGCCATCTAGGGGAGGGGGTGGAGGGAGGAAGGGGAAAAATCGGAACAGAAGTGAGTGCAAGGGATAATGTTGTAAAAAAATTACTTTAGCACGGGTTCTGTCAATAAAAAGTTATTAAAAAAAAAGAGAAACATACTATTTCTCACTTTCTTTTTATTTGAATCTTTTTGCACAAAATGACTAATATGAAAATTTTTATATGATTACCCATGAATAATCTATATCAGATTACTTGCCATCTCCAGCAGGAAGAATGGGAGGGAAGGAGAGAGAGAATTTGAACTCAAACCTTAAAAAATTAATGCTGAAAATTGTTTTCTTGCAATTGAGGGAAAATAATAATATATATCAATAATATTTATACAGCATGACAATGTCTCTATGGACAAATTACCCAAATTTAAAATTTTGAAATTAACTTGGGAAAAATTGTGTAGCAATGTCTAATCATATCACATAATCAGTAGGAATGCCACAAAGAAGATATGAAATGTAACCCTGTGCTACCTTTTTCCTTAACCACTAAACTGACTTTTTAGTTATTACTATATCATCTAATTTAACATCTTCGACTTATAAATGAGTAAATTGAAATCAAGACAAGAAAAGTCTTGAAATCATGAGATTATAGAATCATAGTCTTAGAATTGTTTAGTAAATTAAAGGTCATCTAGTTCAGTTTTCTCATTTTATAGGTAAGAAAACTGAAGCCCAGAAAGAGGAAATTTTGAAATCAGAGGATCATAAATTTAGAGCTGAATGAAACTTTAGAAAATCTTTAGTTCAATCCCCTAACTTCATAAATTAAGAAGCTGTGATCCAGAGATACTTAACTTAGTCAAGATTCAAACCCAGTTTAATATAGTTGACTCAAAAATTCAAATTTATCCATAACCCAAATGTATATTCCTTTAATAACATAGATTGCACTTTTCCCATGCTGTCTATCCTGTGTAAATCGATCTATTTCATTTGTGGTAGAATATAAACTCCCTGAGGAGAGGTGTTGTTTCATTTTTTTGGTCTTTATATTTTCTAGTACCCTAGCACAATTTGGGATACATAGTAGGTATTTATTAAATTCTCATTGGTTAATTGTTCAAGTAACATTTTTGGCTACCATTAATTTAATCATGGCTATCCAACTCATAGGATGATTTTTATTTAAAAAAAAAATTCTTGAAGATGGAAGTAAGATGGGATTTGCAAATAAGTCATGCTATCTTAAGCATTTAAGCACCAAATGGAGATTAACAAGGAGATAAATTATTTGAGAGACAGTCAGCTATAAGGAATAGAAAGTCGGCTTCAGAGTTAGAAAAAATTTGGATTTAAGTCCTGTCTTTAATACATACTGGTTGGGGAACACTATCAACTCTTAGTGATAGCAGGAAATTTTTTTGAAATTACAATTTGAAGAAGTAGACAAATTACAATTTGTTACAAGATATTACAATTTGTTGATTGAGGGAATTTCTCCACCAAAAGTTCCATATATCAATCAAATCATAAGCCATATAATAGTGACCACAATATTATCATTGGATATTTAAAATATGAAATTGTAACAAGAGGAGAATTTTTTTTCTTAATTAATAGTACATTGAATGATAGTGTGACATGATAGCTACAGAGTTGGCTTTGAAATCACCGTGATACATTTTGATTATGTTACCAATATGGCAACTCATATATGAGTATCTCAGAAGTTCTCTAATACTGAAAGTTACACATGAGTTAGGGAGCTTCATTTAACAAGGAAATTTCTGTATTAGGAGATGCCCACACGGATGAAATCCCATGTCTAGAGATATCCTTGCCTCCAGGGGGGAAAATGGTATTACAAATTTTTGTAGTAAATATAATGTTCATAACTATATACTTTTCCATCAATATATTTTAGGAAAAAATACATTCTTTAAGTATGATTGCCTATATGTATAATAAATAGTGCCTGATAACAGCAAAACTCTAATTTCTCACCAGTCTGTATCTTTAACTCTAACACTACTTAAAATAATCCCACCAGTTCATATCAATTAATTCCTTCCAGATAGCTTAGGAACTTGTCTTCAACCAAAAAGCCATAAAAATGGAGAGAATGAATTTTCATTCAGAAGTTCTTTAAAACCAACAATCATTATAATGAAGTTATTTTTCAAATTCTGTTTTATTCAATGAATCTGGGCATGAAAAGGGTTAAAAGCATTTAGTACCTTAAAGGGGACTTGTATGATAGGATCCCAGTTTGAAATGTGATGAATTATTAAACAAGTAGTTTGTTGGGTGATTGAATATTACCTGCAAAGCAGTGCTTATCTCCTTGAGGCACATCGCAAGCTAACGGAACTGAGCCAATTAGACTGACTGTCTCTTCAATGAGTTGTGACCTATCAATGGTAATAGCTTATTATGATGATAAATGAACCCATCTCTCAAACTGAAGCCTGAGTACACACTTCAGCAGTTTGCTTGAATCATGGGGCCATTACCTCTCAACTTCAGATCGACAGGAATGACAGCAGTGAGAGCAGATAGCATGCATGAATAGACACAGATGATTGTTTTACTCAGATGAATATATTTACAGCTATTTCCAAACAAATGGTCTCTCCATGTGCACTATGTATTCTCGCCAGAAATGTATATCCCCATGATACATTTTGATTATGTTACCAATATGGCAACTCATATATGAGTATCTCAGAAGTTCTCTAATACTGAAAGTTACACATGAGTTAGGGAGCTTCATTTAACAAGGAAATTTCTGTATTAGGAGATGCCCACACGGATGAAATCCCATGTCTAGAGATATCCTTGCCTCCAGGGGGGAAAATGGTATTACAAATTTTTGTAGTAAATATAATGTTCATAACTATATACTTTTCCATCAATATATTTTAGGAAAAAATACATTCTTTAAGTATGATTGCCTATATGTATAATAAATAGTGCCTGATAACAGCAAAACTCTAATTTCTCACCAGTCTGTATCTTTAACTCTAACACTACTTAAAATAATCCCACCAGTTCATATCAATTAATTCCTTCCAGATAGCTTAGGAACTTGTCTTCAACCAAAAAGCCATAAAAATGGAGAGAATGAATTTTCATTCAGAAGTTCTTTAAAACCAACAATCATTATAATGAAGTTATTTTTCAAATTCTGTTTTATTCAATGAATCTGGGCATGAAAAGGGTTAAAAGCATTTAGTACCTTAAAGGGGACTTGTATGATAGGATCCCAGTTTGAAATGTGATGAATTATTAAACAAGTAGTTTGTTGGGTGATTGAATATTACCTGCAAAGCAGTGCTTATCTCCTTGAGGCACATCGCAAGCTAACGGAACTGAGCCAATTAGACTGACTGTCTCTTCAATGAGTTGTGACCTATCAATGGTAATAGCTTATTATGATGATAAATGAACCCATCTCTCAAACTGAAGCCTGAGTACACACTTCAGCAGTTTGCTTGAATCATGGGGCCATTACCTCTCAACTTCAGATCGACAGGAATGACAGCAGTGAGAGCAGATAGCATGCATGAATAGACACAGATGATTGTTTTACTCAGATGAATATATTTACAGCTATTTCCAAACAAATGGTCTCTCCATGTGCACTATGTATTCTCGCCAGAAATGTATATCCCCATGATACTTCTATTAAGAAGAGAAACATCCTACTCTGTAGATCTCTCTGCTATAACTGACTAGCTTTCATTGGACTCTGACTTTTTCAATCTAGATCATTCATATTTTGCGAGAAAACTCAGAGTATATATGTGTGTTTGTATGTGAGTATGTACATATATACACACATATTGTATGCAGGCATACATGTATGCATATTCATATACACAAGTATTTATATATTTACTCCTATTATATTAATTAGACATATTCAAAGTCCTTTCAAGTGGATTTTCCCTTTAATTACTATATATAATTACTGTTAAAAATTTCTAATTGTTCTGTTTACATTTATACCTCAGACTGGTAAGAAAAAGCATTAATTGCTGTCTTGAGCAATTATACCCTGCTTTTGTCTCATCATTTACAAAGAAGTTCCTTTAAAAATCTATGTTTGAAAGATACATGGCATATTTGGAATGCATTTATAGAATCATAGATCATTCTGGTAAATCAGGACAAAACCTCAGGAGCCAGTTATTCCATTCTCATCATTTTATAAAACAAATAAAATGATAAGAGTGGTATAAAGTCCTTTGCAAGGTTAAAAATAACACTGCTAAAATGCTATTGCTATTGTCTGTTATTATTATGGAAAATAAGTGACTTGCTAAGGTTTGTACTACTATTAAGTGAGAGAAACATTATCTAAATCCAGGTCCTCAGACTCCAGACCAGATATCCTTTGCTCTGTACCTCAATACCTTCTCTAGCTTATAAATTATCAAAATTCCAAGAGATGGAAGGCAAGTATGTGCTTAAAGCTACATGTACCTTAGTAATAGCTAGTCAAATATCCTCAGTTTGTATATGACAAAATTGAGGACCATATAAGTGAGGTCATTTGTATAAGGTTATATAAATAATAAGTTTGAATTCAGGTCTTCTGATTCTAAATTCACTCCTGAATTGAATGACACATTTGTTTTGATTTCTTCAAAGCAAATTAAAGAAACAGTTGTCTTTTAACTGTACCTTACTCTACTCTCTATTCTGACTGAGTGGTCTTAGAAGAACTTGTAGGGGAAGTTATTTCTTTCATTCATTCAATAAGCATTTATTAAATTCTTAATGTCCCAAGCACAATATAATAGCATTCTGCCTTCAAGGAGCTTATATTCTCCTGAGGGAAAACACCACCAGATAAGTAATGACTGTGTCTGTGTATACATATGTGTGTAGGTGTATGTAACTCATTTAGGGAAACTATCAAGACATCAAGAAAGCCATCTTTAGTGAAGCATTTACTTTGATTACCCATTCTGCAGTACCTAGAGTAGTTAACTTGTTATTCTAAAGAGACTTTAAAAAGAACAGAGAGTTAGGTAAGAAAAAGACTTTTGATTACTTGTTGCAATTCTTAAAGGCTTTTAAGAACTTGATAACAGGTATCTAAAGGGGGAAATTGTTTCATCAGACATCTGTCCAGCAAGACTATATTGGTTATCTGAGATGTTCATCCAGGTCAGGTAACTTGATTTTTTTTCCCCAAAGGCAACTAGACATTCTAAAATTATCTGAGGCATCAAATATCTCTTCAGTATTTGATCTTGTCTTTCCAGTCCACCACGCCAAAGTTGATTTGTGTGTGTTAGCCTTTTCTTCCAGTATTGATTAGGCAGGGATTTAAAATGATCATTGGCTTTAAAGCACCAGCAATAAATCCTATACAATGAAATAGGACTGGAAATCACCTTAAGGCAAAAAGCTTTACAGTTCCCTGAAAATCCCCTAAGCTATCCATTGCCTTAGGCTTATTTTACTCTTCATCATAGAAAAATGAGAGGAGGGAGTTGCTTTGCTTACATCAAATAATTTTAAACTCAGAAGTGAGTGTTATATATAAAAGTGAAAGTGCTTTGTTTTACCTTAACTTTCAAAAACAAATGCAGGGAAAGAAAAGATTTTTAAAATACATGCATTTCCATTCTTTATACATCTACTCTTGATCTAAACCGCTAGCCTAACTTTACATATGGAACAGTAGAAAAGATGTAATATTTGACCCTGGGTTCAAATCCCAGTTCTCTTACTTACTAGCTATGTGACCTTGAACAAGAAACCTCATATCATTGGTTTTCTGTTTCCTTGAATATAAAATTAGAGAATTGTACTAAATTAGAGAATTGGGCTCTAAATCTGTGATCCTATGAACAATATTCTTTCCATTCAACCCTTCAATTGGTATTGGAAGACTGAAGGGAGGATTAAATGTTTAGTCGAACTTTAGAGACTCATATTGTTTTATTGTACCAAACCCATTAACTTCATAGCCAGTAAATAATGGAGCAAAAGGACTAACTAAAATTGTTTTGGGATTATGGTCTCATTTCACAGTTTTAAAACATTTGGGTCTCAGTACCCTTTTACACTCTTAAAAATTATTGAGGCCCCCAAAGAACTTTTGTTTATATAATTTAAGTTTTTAAAATCTATTTTAAAGATATATGGGTTGTTTAGAAAATAGTTATAGAATCATAGATCAAAAATCTAGAAGAGGAGACTGCTGTATTTACAGCATCAATGATAAAATTTTAAAATATTTAATTTATTTTAAAATAATAAGTCTCTTACATGTTAAATTAATATGTATTTATTTGTTACATTGCTATATTTATCTTTTATAAATAACATTGTTTTCCAAAAGAAAAAAGTGAGAATTGCATTGTTTTATATGATTTTTGTAAACCTCCTTAAGATCTGGCTTAATAGAAGATAGCTGGCTTCTAAAATCTACTTCTACATTAGTCTATTGCATTACATCATTTTGGCTGAAGCACTGGAAGAAAATGTGGTATTACACAACTTTTAAGAAAGGGAAAATAATACTTTTTAAATAGTTTTGATCTTGTGCACTGTCTGAAAGGGTCCTGGGGACATGAATAGGGATCTTGACCACACTTTGAGAAGTGGTACATTGAAAAAGATACTTACTTGTTTTTGTCCTTAGATTCTGCAACTTTAAAATATAATGTGGGGTCAGAGGGTGGACTGATGGAAGGTTTGACTCAATAGTATGTGATTTCTCTCATTATCCCATTAAACTATAGGATTAAACTTTGTTTCCATAGGATAAGATTCATAAAATAGAGATATCCTTCTGCCCTGTTCTGTCACCTTCAAATGTTACAGTATAATATTTTGACAAGATGAAACAGGGCCAGAAAGTAAATAAAAATCATAAAACTTAAAATCCTTCCTTTAAAATCTATGAGCAGTCAGTTCAAAAATACCTGTAATCTTTGTACATTATTCAAGGAGAACTTTGAAGTACTTACCAGGGGCACTGCTTTGGTCTGTAACGCTTCTGTTGACTTGTTCACTTATACTGTTGCCTTTACACACCATGTAACTTGCAGCCCAGAAGGAGCCTTTTCATAACCACCAAGTCCTTTAACTAAAATCTTTCATTATTAATCCAAATATATACAGATATTCACAAAGAAAGCAATTACAGTTTGGAAATAGAATTTTTTATTTAAGTAGAAGCATTTTGCAAGTATGGAAGCTTGGAATCAGAAAGACATCTTTATGAGTTCAAATCTGATCTCAGATACTTTTTAGCTATGTGACTCTAGGTAAATCATTTAACACTGTTTGCATCCGTTTCTCATCTATAAAACAAGGACATGACAAATCACTCCACTATCTTTGCCAATGATACCCAAATGGTGTCACAAAGAGTCAGTAGGACACAAATATTTGAAAGGCAATCCCAGGGATTTCTAGAGTAGGAAGTACTTAAAAAGACCTTTAAGATTGCAAAGCACTTGACATGTAAGCTGATTTGATCTTCAAGACATTGTAATTGATGATACTATTATTATATGCATTTTATTGATAAGGAAACTAAGATTGAGGGGTTAAGTGACTTGTCCAATTGATATTTGCCTAAGGGAAGAACTTAGCTTTCCTGATGTCAGGTTCAGAAATCTATCTACTCCACCGCTTGGTTGCTTTGAAAGAAGAGAACCTGAACAGGAAGGAAGGAAGGAAAAGATAGGCAGCTTTCTAGCTTTATCTGAAGCACAACTTTTTAATTATGTTGTCTTGGTGCATAGCTTGTTTGAAGCAATGTGAATCCCTAGAATCTCAGAAGCACCTATATTTAAAAGTAAGTCTTAAAATCAATTGATCAAATATTTATTCAAATGCCCCTAATACCAAATATAATTATAAAATATGGGATACTGTACTATACTAAATGATCCAAAGAACTCCTTCCCTCAATGGATAAAAGAAATGAGTATATTTAAGGATCAAGAAAAAAAATAACATATTTCTATGACATTTTAAGTTTTAAAAAATGCTTTCCTCACAATGACCTTATGAAATAGACCATGCCAATGTTATCATTCCTATTTCATACCTGAGATGATTGAAACTCCAGAGGTTGGGTCACATAGATAGTAATTGGAAGATTGGGATTGGGGAGGAATAGAGTTGAAATTAGGTCTTTCGACCAAAACTAATGTCATTTCAAGTCTACTCTATTATATTAGTCTATGTTGTGCAATACGTTGCCTCTTAACTGTGGTCATTTGGGAATGAGAAAGCAGAAACCTGAATGTGATTTTATTTGTTCATTTGTTTCAGTCACAGCTGACTCTTTGTGATCTTATTTGAGGCTTTCTTGGTCAAAATATTGGAATAGTTTGCCATTTTCTTCTACAACTCATTTTCAAATGAGAAATTGAAGCAAATAGGGTTAAAGTACTTGCTCAGGGTCGAACAACTAGTAAGTATTTGAGGCTGGATTTGAAGTCAAGAACATAAGTGTTGCTTACTCAAAGTTGTATGACCACTGGGAATTTTATCCATTGTGCCACTTAGCTGACTTTATCAAACTGTTTAAACTACCTGTCAATTATGTCCTTATCTATATGTTAACAATTACGTATTTGACTTTAATATATATGTATAATATAGAACTTTCTTCAATATAATTATGGGATTATAAGATCACAGAGCTTGATCCAGGAGGGAACTTTAAGTGACATCTACCTCAATACTCTCTCTCTCTCTTTTTTTTTAAATAATCTCTTTGCTAATATTTTATTTTCTTTCATGTCTTTTTTTTTTTTAATTGTAACTTTTTATTGACAGAATATATGTCTAGGTAATTTTTTACAACATTATCCCTTGTACTCACTTCTGTTCCAACTTTTCCCTTCCCTCTCTCCACCTCCTCCCCTACATGGCAAGTAGTCTTATACATGTTAAATATGTTATAGTATATCTTAGATACAATATATGTGTGCAGAACCGAATAGTTCTCTTGTTGCACAAGAAGAATTAGATTCAGAAAGTAAAAATAATCTGGGAAGAAAAACAAAAATGCAAACAGTTTAAACTCATTTCCCAGTGTTCTTTCTTTGGGTATAGCTGCTTCTGTCCATCATTGATCAACTGGAACTGAATTAGATCTTTTCTTTGTTGAAGATATCCAGTTCTACCAGAATACATGCTCATACAGTATCATTGTTGAAGTATATAATGATCTCCTGGTTCTGCTCATTTCACTTAGCATCAGTTTATGTAGGTCTCTTGGAGCCTCTCTGTATTCATCCTGCTGGTCATTTCTTACAGAACAATAATATTTCATAACATTCATATACCACAATTTACCCAACCATTCTCCAATTGATGGGCATCCATTCATTTTCCAGTTTCAAGCCACTACAAACAGGGCCACCACAAACATTTTGGCACATGCAGGTCCCTTTCCCTTCTTTAGTATCTCTTTGGGGTACCAGTAGAAGCACTGCTGGATCAAAGGGTATGCACAGTTTGATAACTTTTTGGCATAATTCCAGATTGCTCTCCAGAATTATTGGATTCATTCAAAACTTCACCAACAATGTATCAATGTCCCAGGTTTCCTGCAACCCCTCCAACATTCGTGATTATTTTTTCCTGTCATTTTAGCCAATCTAACAGGTGTGTAGTGGTATCTCAGAGTTGTCTTAATTTGCATTTCTCTGTCAATACTCTCTTCTTGCAGGTGTGATAACAGACCAAAGTGGGTAAATGGCTTACCCAAGATGACATAAGTAATAAATTCCAAAACCAGGGTTTAAATACAGGTTCTATGACTCTAATTTTAATGTAATTTTCTTTATATCATGCTGTCTCAATGATATGTAATTTCATTGTCATCAATATTCCCTCCCTCAGTATAGATTATATTACTATAATCCTTGTGAATAATTTAATATGTTATGAGCCTCCCTGCTCCCATCACCTAATTTGATCCATTCTATTCTCTCTTTTTTATTTTTAAAGCTTTTAATTTTCAAAACATATGCATGGATAATTTTTCAACATTGACCCTTGCATAGCCTTTTGTTTCAGATTTTCCTTTCCTTCTCCCCATCCCCTTCCCAAGATGGCAAGCAATCCAATATATGTTATACATGTTAAAATATAAGTTAAATCCAATATGTTAGTTAAATCCAATATGTGTAAATATATTTATACAATTCTCTTGCTGTACAAGAAACATCAGATCAAAAAGGAAAGAAAATGAGTAAGAAAACAAAATGAAGGTTAACAACAAAAAAAGTGAGAATGTTATGTTGTAGTCCACATTCAGTTTCCAAAGTCCTCTCTCTGGGTGTAGATGGCTCTCTTCATCACACAATCACTAGAACTGGCATCAATCATCTCATTGTAAGAAAGAGTCACATTCATCAGAATTGATCATTGTATAATATTGATGTTGCTGTGTACAGTGATCTCCTGGTTCTGCTCATTTCATTTAGCATCAGTTCATGCAAGTTTCTTGAGGCCTCTCTAAAATCACCTTCCTGATCATTTCTTATAGAACAATAATATTCCATAACATTCTTTTACCATAACTTATTCAGCCATTTTACAACTGATGGGCATCTACATAGTTTTCAGTTTCTAGCCATGATGAAAGGGGTTGCCACAGACATTTTTGCACATGTGCATTCCTTTCCCTCCTTTAAGATTTCTTTGGGATGTAGACCCAATAGAAAGACTGCTGGATCAAAGGGTATACACAGTTTGATAACTTTTTGAGCATAGTTCCAAATTGTTTTCCAGAAAGGCTGGATCCTTTCACAGTTCCACCGGCAATGTATTAGTGTCCCAGTTTTCCCACATCCTCTCCAACATTTGTCATTATCTTTTCCTGTCATCTTAAACAATCTGAGAAGTATGTAGTGGTATGTCAGAGTTCTCTTTATTTGCACTTCTCTGATCAATAGTGATTTAGAGCATCTTTTCATATAATTAGAAATGGTATTAATTTCATCATCTGAAAATTGTTCATATCCTTTGACCATTTATCAGTTGGAGAATGGCTTGAATTCTCATAAATTTGAGTCAGTTCTCTATATATTTTAGAAATGAGGCCTTTATCAGAACTCTTAAATGTAAAAATGTTTTCCCAATTTAATGCTTCCCTTATAATCTTGTCTGCATTAATTTTGTTTGTACAAAACCTTTTTAACATAATATAATCAACATTATCTGGTGTTCAATTATGAGTTCCAGTTATTCTTTGGCCACAAATTCTTCCTTCTCTATAGATCTGAGAGGTAAAGTATCCTATGTTCTTCTAATTTGCTTATTATATCACCCTTTATGTCTAAATCATGAACCCATTTTGACCTTATCTTGGTATGTGGTGTTAGATGTGGATGAATGCCCATATTAGTCTCCAATTTTCCCAGAAGTTTTTGTCAAATAGTGAGTTCTTATCCCAAAAACTGGGGTCTTTGGAATTGTCAAATACTAGATTGCTATAGTTACTATTTTTCCTATGATCCTAATCTATTCCACTGATCAACTACTATATTTCTTAGCCAGTACCAAATGATTTTGTTGACTGCTGATTTATAATATAGTTTTAGATCTGGTACAGCTGGGCCACCTTCATTGGCATTTTTCATTAAATCTCTTGAAATTTTGTCCATCTTCTAGATGAACTTTATTTTTTTTTCTAGATCTGTAAAATAATTTCATAGGAGTTTTGTATGGCACTAAATAAGTAGTTTAGTTTAGATAGTATTGAAATTTTTATTACATTCACTTGGCCTTCCCATGACACTTAATATTTATCCAACTGATTAGATCTGACTTTATTTGTCTGGAAAGTGTTTTATAGATGTGTTTATATACTTCCTGACTTTCCCTTGGCAGATAGATTCCCAAATATTTTATACTATCAACAGTTATTATTATTTTTTTAAATTTTATTTTATTTTATAATAACTTTTTATTGACAGAACCCATGCTAGGGTAATTTTTTTACAACATTGTCCCTTGTACTCGCTTCTGTTCTGATTTTTCCCTTCCCTCCCTCCACCTCCTCCTCTAGATGGCAAGCAGTTCTAGATATGTTAAATATGTTGCAATATATCCTGGATACAATATATGTTTGCAGAACTGAAAAGTTCTCTTATTGTACAGGGAGAATTGTATTCAGAAGGTAAAAATAACCTGGGAAGAAAAACAAAAATGCAAATAGTTTACATTCATTTCCCAGTGTTCTTTCTTTGGGTGTAGCTGCTTCTGTCCATTATTTAGCAATTGAAATTGAGTTAAATCTCTTTGTCAAAGAAATCCACTTCCATCAGAATACATCCTCATACAGTATCATTGTTGAAGTGTATAATGATCTCCTAGTTCTGCTCATTTCACTTAGGATCAATTCATGTAAGTCTCTCCAAGCCTTTCTGTATTCATCCGGCTGGTCATTTCTTACAGAACAATAATATTCCATAACATTCATATACCACAATTTACCCAGCCATTCTCCAATTGATGGGCATCCATTCAATTTCCAGTTTCTAGCCACTACAAACAGGGCTGCCACAAACATTTTGGCACATACAGATCCCTTTCCCTTCTTTAGTATTTCTTTGGGATATGAGCCCAGAAGTAACACTGCTGGATCAAAGGGTATGCACAGTTTGATAACTTTTTGGGCATAATTCCAGATTGCTCTCCAGAATGGTTGGATTTGTTCAAAACTCCACCAACAATGCATCAGTGTCCCAGTTTTCCCACATCTATCAGCAGTTATTTTGAATGGAATTTCTTTTTTATCTCTTGCTGCTGGGCTTTGTTGGTAATATATAAAAATGCTGATGATTTATGTGAATTTATTTTGTATCCTACAACTTTGCTAAAGTTTTGAATTGTTCCTAGAAGTTTTTTAGTTGATTCTCTAGGGTTCTTTAAGTATACCATCATATCATCTGCAAAGAGTGATAATTTGGCTTCTTCATGATCCACTCTAATTCCTTTAATCTCTTTTTCTTCGCTTATTGCCAAAGCTAACATTTCTAAGATAATATTGAATAATAATTGTGATAGTGGGCAGCCTTGTTTTACTCCTGATATTATTGGGAATAGTTCTAGTTCGTCCCCATTACATATGATGATTGCTGATAGTTTTAGATAGATGCTACTGATCATTTAAAGGAAAATTCCAATTATTCCTATAAACTCTAGTGTTTTTAATAGGAATGGCTGTTAGATTTTATCAATATTTTTTTTTCTGCATCTATTGAGATTATCATGTGATTTTTTATTAGTTTGGTTATTGATATAGTTGATTATGCTAATAGTTTTCCTAATACTGAACCAGCTTTGCATTCTACTTGGTCATAGTGTATTATCTGGAGGATGATTTTCTGTAATCTCTTTGCTAATATTTTATTTAAGATTTTTGCATCAATATTCATTAGGCAAATTGGTCTATAATTGTCTTTCTCTGTTTTCACCCTAAATGGTTTAGAATCAGCATCATATTTTTTTCATAAAAGGAATTTTTGGTAGGACTCCTTCTTTCCCTATTTTTTCAAAAGTTTATATAGTATTGGAATTAATTGTTCTTTAAATGTTTGGTGGAACTAACATGTAAATTCATCTGGCCTTGGAGATTTTTTCTTAGGGAGTTGATTAACAGCTTGTTCAATTTCTTTTTTCTAAAATGGGACTATTTAAATAATTTATTTCCTCATCTGTTAACCTGGGCAGTCTATATTTTTGTAGATATTCCTCCATTTCAGTTAGATTATCAAATTAATTTGCACATAATTGAGCAAAATAACTATTAATTATTTAATTTCCTCTTTATTGATGGAAAGTTCTCCCTTTTCATTTTTGAGACTAATAATTTGATTTTCTTCTTTCCTAATCAAATTAGCTGAAGGTTTCTCTATTTTGTTGGTTTTTTTCATAAAGTCGAACTAATAGGCTTTTTCAGCACATTACCTAACGTAATTCTTATAAATGGCAATATTCATGTTACTGATTCCTCCAACCATACACTTCCTCAACATCTTCAATTCCAATATTCTTTATTTAGTTTTAACTAGGCACAGGGTACACAGTAAACATTATATGAATATTGGCTAGTATTATTAATAAATTCATAATAATTATCTGACTGACAAGTACCAGCATAATCACACATTAGACTTGTCCATGTCCTAAGATTCTTGCAATTCCAAGTTTTGGACATTAGAAATTCTTTCTAAGTACAGTCTCCTAACTTTATTTCCGATCTCTCATACTAAGCCTACTTTTCAAATATATATAATTGGTACCCTGACTCATCCTCCTTCTTCCAGTTCTTCTTTCCACTCTGAAATTCCAGATTCATTTATTCCCATACTGTATTGATCCTATAATGAATTACTTTAGCATTTCATTTACTATGAATCCTTACACATTGACTTGCTATTCTCAACCAGTGATATTTATCCCTAAGTTATTTATCTGTAATTCCTTGTTAGTTAATTTCTCTTCTCCTACACTACTGATTATTACTAGAAAAAGTCACAAATTTAGACTGTTACACTTTTATAAATTATAACCTCCATCTCAAATAATGCTTCATTTTGACCCTTCATGATGAGTTTTTCTGAGGTATTATAGTTATCTGGGTTTGTATCTTATACTTCTACTAGACTATGAGATCCATGAGGACAGGAAACATTGCTGCAATAAGATAAGGATAATTGTTGCCCCTGGCTATTCAAAGGTTTTAATGGAGGTATATAGAGATAATATAGAGATATAGATTATAGAAAAGATAGATCAGTTTGATAAGCATATATGATCCTTCTTTTAAGGAAGTTTTAAGTCACCAAGAAAGGACTAAAATCCATATTTGCATCAGTCCATATGCCTCATAGGGACAAGTTGAGAATGGTAAGACGCTTTCATAGGTACAGTAATGAATTTTCTAACTGGGAGGATTATCATGTCCAAAAGCAGCCACTTGGAAACAGTATGTTTCCACTGACCAGTTATATAAACACAAAGAGAAAAATGTCATGTTATAAATGAAGGAAAAGGGACTGTAGCAGAGGATAGGATGAATCAGCACCTGCATATATTTATGAGTACTGTTTAATGTCATATTTATCTCTCTAAGATTTAACAGATTTAAGTTTATTGAATTTGAGTATGTACAAGAGCTCTTTCTCTGAAAACTGAATATTTAGAGGTTAATAAAAGTTATAACCACATTCTTGCCTTATGATGCATTCAGTCTGTCTTGGCATAAAGAGAGAGAAAAATAAACAGCTGTAATAGAGACCAGGGTTAATTAATATATGTGTGTGAGGCTGCCAGTTGGTGCAATGGCTAGAGTGTGGAAGCCAGGAAGACCTGAATTCAAATGTGGCCTCACACACTTACCTAATTGTGTGACCCTGGATAAATCTCTGCCTTAGTTTCCTAAGCTGTAAAATTGGATAATAATAGCTTCTACTTTTCTAGGACTATAGTAAGGATAAAATTGAATTTTTTTTCATGTTGCATGTTGCAAAACTTAAAGGGGGGCATAAAATTTTCAGGTATTATGATTATAATTATAGAAATTCAGTATCATTCCCAGTGATAAACTCAGTGATCTGCACACATTAAGTTTAATTAAAGTATATTCAATGACTGAATAAAAATAAAAGATTAAGTGACTTTTTTTTTTTAAAAACATGACTCCATTGTAATAGGGAATCACTAAAAGTTAGGAAGAGAATGATATGATGAAATAAAAGTTAATCTATTAACATATGTGAGATAGATGATAGGGGGAAAAGAATGTAGACAAAGTTAAAAATATGTATGGTACATACTAGTAGTATGAAGTAACAAAATCTTCCAGGGGTCTTCAAACTACAGCCCCACCAGATGCAGCAGCTGAGGATGTTTATCCCCCTCACCCAGGGCTATGAAGTTTCTTTATTTAAAGGCCCACAAAACAACGTTTTTGTTTTTACTGTAGTCTGGCCCTCCAACAGTCTGAGAGACAGTGAACTGGCCCCCCATTTAAAAAGTTTGAGGACCCCTGTAATCAATATGGAGGTCAAAGCCAATTAAAAATATCAACATTTTTCCTAACTACTTAGTGAAAAGCCAAAAGCAAGCTGTCAATTTAAAGCAGAGTTCATTTGCCAACTTTATAAAAGGATGGAATATAAGGAAACAACATAAAATGAAACTTCATAGCCCTGAAAAGCACAGTGATCTGGAAATCTGGAAACTTACGTCATTTTCAGCAGATTACTTCCAGTCTCTGAACCATAGTCCTTTCATCTTTGAAAATGATGGAGTTTAGACTAGATTGTTTCTTATGTCCCTTCAAGTCAGAATATTATAACTCTTGATTTAGAATATAATCATACAAAAACCAAATTAATAAATAATTATGAAAGCATCCCGAGACTCCCCTGACCATTATTCCCAATATAGGTTATAATTACAAAATAATATTGGGATAGTTCTTGAGTATGAAGTTTTCAGGCCTACCTGAAAGAGAAACATTTTCATTAACAATCAATTCCAAAATAATGTTCTATGCTGAAATCTTAGTGAAGATATAACCAGTTTCTGAGAGGAAAGTAGGTCAAAGTTTAATGAGAAACTCTAGATTCCTGGAAAATGGATCACACTGGTCACTAGATTTAAAGTTGAATCTAATTAAGGTTATTGCTTATTTTCATCCTTGACTAGATTGAATGGCTCAAGATGTGCTGACATGTTAAGTAACTATTATTCTGTTTAATGAATCAAAACTGTTAACTAAACTTATACCTGGGAGCTAAAATTATATGTTATATTATTATGTGGTTTTGTCTTTTATTTAAAGTTACATTGTGAGTGGAAATGCTTATGTCAGATTTTCAGAGGTATAGATAAAAGTCTATCCTTTTCTGAATTTCTATCTAAGCAGAAATGCTTACATTGAAGATAATAGAATTAATAAATTTATCTCTGGCAGACTTGTGGAGGCAGTCAGCTGGCTGGGTGGAGAGCTATACTGTGGGTCCAGAATCAGCAAGACTCAAGTTAGTCTCTGGCCTCAATCATTTATTGTCTGTGTGGGCAAATAACAAGCTCTATCTGCTTCAGTTTCCTGAACTGTAAAAGGAGGATAATAAAAATAATTCCTACCTCTCAGAGTTGAAAAACCAAAGGAGATAGTTATAAAGTGCTAGTAGTGATCCTGGTACATAGTAGGTACTTAATAAATGCTCATCCCATGCCCCTATCATTATGCCCAATACATACAGTAAAAAAAAAAAAATCAACTAAACTGAACACAACTCTATTTAAAGGACTTGAAGTATGAGATTGAGGAGATCTATGTGACACTAAATAAAAAGCAAAGATTTCACTAATTGAGATGTTACCTATTCCAGAAATCTTGATATAATACAGACCTGTACTGAGAAAATACAGAAATCAACCAGAGTAAAGCAGATACATCTTTACTTAAAAGAACTGAATTATATTTATAGAATGAACTATAAGTTTCAAGGGTAATTTAGAATCATAGGACATAAAACTGAAAAAATCATTAATGATTGTCTAGTTTAGGAATTGTTAACATTTGTGTGTGTGTGTGTGTGTGTGTGTGTGTGTGTGTGTGTGTGTGTGTTATAGACCCCTTTGGAAAGCCAGTGAAGGCTACAGACAGCTCAGAATATTGTTTTGAAATTCATAAAATATATAGAATTATTTTTTTAATTATCTGCAAATTAAAACAACTCTGAAGAACCACCTCTTGCCTCTCAGATTGGCTAAGGTAGCAGGAAAAGATAATGATAAATGTTGGAGGGGATGTGGGAAAACTGGGACATTAATGAATTGTTGACGGAGTTATAAAATGATCCAACCATTCTGGAGAGCAATCTGGAACTATGTCCAAAGGGCTATAAAACTGTGCATATCTTTTGACCCAGCAGTACCAATACTGGATTTGTATCCCAAGGAAATCATAAAGGAGGGGAAAGGACCCACATGTGCAAAAATGGTTGTGGCAACTCTTTTTGTGCTAACAAAGAATTGGAAAATGAATAGATGCCCATCAATTGGGAAATGGTTGAATAAATTGTAGTATATGAAGGTAATGGAATATTATTGTTCTATAAAATGATGAAGAAGCTGATTTAGAAAGATCTGGATGCTGAGTGAAACAGCCAGAACTAGGGAATACATTGTACACAAAAATAGCAAGAATGTGTTATGATCAACTATGAAAGACTTGGTTCTTCTCAGTGGTTCAATGAACCAAAGCAATCTCAACAGACTTTGGACAGAAAATGCCATCTGCCTCCAAAAAAAGAATCATGGAGATTGAACGCAAATCAACATATGCTATGTTCACTTCTTTTTTTGCTGGTTTTTTCCTCTCCCATATTTTTCTCATTTTGTTCTGATTTTTCTCTCCCAACATGATTCATAAAGCAATATGTATTAAAATAAATGAAAAGGGAAAACAACTTATCTTGGAATATAATTCTTAAAATAATTATAAAAGTATTCATGGAACCCAAATTTAAATTCAAATCCCACATTTTGCAGATGAGGAAACTGGGGCTTAAGGAAATGCCAAATGACTTTCAAAGATCTAATTTTTGTCTTTATAATATTAGGGGATCTTTTGTGCTTTGTGATCAATTGTTTTCTCTTTTCAATAAGGAATAATTTAGTTAAGATTCTCTTACTTAAACATCTGTGAGATGTTAGAATAAAATATTCACTAGAAGAATTCTAAAAGCCTCCTCCAAAGATTTTAAAGGATTGACATTTTATTCATTTTTTGTCTGTTTTGTTTTATAATCTTAAAGTCATCTCTGTTCACAGGCAGAGAGAAATAAACCATGTTAGCTGATATTCCTTTTGAAGCCACCAAATTCCATGATCCCAGGGTGCACCTATTTGGGGGTAAAAATTTGTTTATAAGACTTCACCATTTTCATAGACTCACAGAATTTTAGCACTGGAAGAAACTTTAAAGATCATCTAGTTCAACCTTCTTATTTTATAGATCAACAAACTAAGGCCCTGTGAAGGTACATAATATCTACATGGCATTACAGAAGCAGTTGGTAGTAGGTCTGGGATTATAATTTAAGATTCCTGCCTTATTGTTTTTTGTTCATTGTTCTTTCTACTCCCTTCAGTGTCTTTGAAGTCACACAAACATTGTTAGATTGTTTTTGAAAATTTCAGCAATGCATTAATCCATTGAAAAATAAATTCAAAATGTTTGCCACCAGACTAATAAATTGGTTGACTAACCCTAGTTTGTTTGAGCTTACATGATGAATTTGAAAAACTGCTGTCTTTCAAAATAAAAAAAAATAAATTGATATCATAATGTTCGGTCAGTTGTGGCTTTTAATTTAAATGCTTAATTTGGTGCAGTTTTAGGTCGCAAAGGATTCTACCAGAGAAGCATTTGCGGTCAGGAGCATTTTTTATGTCTATTGTGATGCACAGTAGGGCATTTGCCAGCCTTTATTTTTATTTTCCAGGGTTAGGCATCCCATGAGCTTATACTCTTGACATGATACTGTTTTGGCAGCACACATTTTCCAACAGACACAGTATTTTCACAACTATATTTTTAGGAGGATAAGTGAAAAAGTGAGATAGCAGAGACAGATGGAATCAAATGATTCAGATGAAAATTTGGTCCTGAGTTTCCCTCACCTTCCTTTTGATAAGTCTGCCAAAGATGGTCCAACATATATAGACATCACTTCTGTCTTCAAAAAAAAAAAAAAAAGCTATGTAGGGCTTTTGACCCAGAGCTTCAACAATTCTAAATGATCATCTCACAAGTCATGATTTCAAGGGTTCTACTGAATTTGGATGGAGGAAAATATATAATATTAAGAAAAATCACCTGCCCCATCACTGGTGGATTTAATTCAAAGAATATGAAGTGCCCTTTGAAGGCTTTTTTTAAGGATAGAAATGATATGTGGGCAGTGGCTGGGGTTCTTAACTCCATAATAGACACCAAGTCATATCTTAGATGCCAGGAATACTATGTAATACACAAAGTAAATACAATGATCTTATATTCATGGGTGCTCTCTAGCATCCCTAGGGGAAAAATACTTAGTTTAGAATGTATCCTGCAACCTTGGTAACTAAGAGATTACCTAAAAATCTTAGCGAGTAGGCAAGCCTATGCATGTCATACTTCTTAGAGATACCCAGAAAATGCTGGGCCTATTGGTCAAATAATTATAATTTATTTTGTAAAGCATGCTACATAAATTATCACATTGGATCCTCATAAGAACACTATGCTTTAGATATTATTATTGTTGTTATTATTATTAATTATGAGACTTAGCCTATTTGACTTACCCAGAACCACACTGCCATTAAATGTTTAAGGCAGGATTTGAACACCACATATTATAACAAAGAAGCATTGGGTTTGGAGTCAGAGAAATAAGTTCAAATCCCACTTTTGAGACTGATTACCATTATAAAATGGAGTCATTTTCCTCAATTAATTTTTAAGGGCTTCCAGTTTATTTGTCTATAAAATGAAGGATTTGGGTGAGGTTGTTTCTGAGGTCCTTTTCAGCTCTGAATCTATAATCTTGTGATCCAGTAACTGAAAGTGAGCTCTATGACTCTGCCCTGCTGTCTCTTACAGGAAATTTTGACTATTCAGATGTCCAATATGAGCAAAGTGGAAAGATAAGTGTCACTCAGTGGACAGAAGTGCATGAATGAAATCAAACAATGAAAAATAAACTTCACTTCAAAATAGTTAAAGTAACTTTTCATCTAGGAGCCCCATAACTTCCAACCATATAAGCATCACAATTTCTACTCACATGTTATGGTAGCAGGGTCACTGGAGAATCTACATTTTAGATCTTTGCATTTATTTCTATGACTGCTTGAAGACAGACAATTTAAAGGGCAAAACATGTAAGAAATGTAATGGGAAAGTCCAATCATGCTTTAAAAATCATATGTAATTTATTAATTATTATGATTATAATTAAATTGATATTTCTTCAGACAAATGTAAAGTTCATGGCTACCTAAATGACATTGAGCTTTTTAATTGTAGTAGGATGGAATTTTACTTTTCTAGATGATGCAATAAATAATGCTTTATATAGCAAATGGACATTAATTGGTGACCAAAATTCAATGAAATTTGGGACTGCAGAATAAAACACATTACTACTAAGAGGATTTATCATGATGGATATGGGTATTATATTAAAACAATTCTTAAGAAAGATTATATGACATTCATTGTAATTCTTAATGGAAATTATTATGGCCACTGTTACTGTAATGAATACCAAATGAATGAATAATGAAAGAATATGGAAAAAAAGAAGTGAATCATTAAATAAGTTGGTCAAGACAAAATTTTTGCTCAATTAAGAAAAACTTCACAGATTATAATGAAATTCATTTGGGTGTTGAAGTTACCTTAGTAAAGGTATTATCATTACCCAAAAATATGGCATGAATGGAAAGAAAAGTATTATAATGCAGAGAAGGACATCTTGGACTCAGAAGGACCTAATATCAAATTTTACTTAATATCTAATGAGTGTGCAACCATGAACAAATCACTCAACCGCTAGGGGCCCTAAAGTGCTCTTTAAGACTAAAATGAAGTAAATTTACTACTCTACATTGGTAGAGGGAATTTCCTTATCTACAGTTCTCTGTATAAATGGGATCAGGCCTACATCTTGATTTTCCCCTCTCCCCCAAGGTATTGTACATCATGTACAAAACATCAAAGCTATTGAATAGAAATTGTTTCTTGGCAAGAGAGAAGATAATTATTGTCTTGAAATACCATGTTTCACTAAATATATTTAGAATTCTAAAATTCTATTTTTAGAATCACCCAAAGGGCCATCAAATCCATATGTTGCTCCTTTTCACATTTAAGACCTAAAGCAAAAATAGTGCAAAATTACTTGTCTGATTTCTATGATCAGTTTGTAGCTATTAGATTTGTAATTACGTTAATTGTGTAAACAAACACAAATAACAAATGTTTTTGGTCACTCTTTGATTCTGTCTGCCAATTACAACCTCTCCTTGGAATTGAAATCAGTATCCTTTTTAATCAGAGAAGAGTGCCAACTTGGCTGACTTCAATGAGATGTTCACAGTACCAAAGAATTAGGTTTATTTTGCCTCTAAGGACCATTCTTTCTTGAATGCTCTTATTATTATGCCTTTGTTAAATTTCATATGTCTCCAGAGGTGGGAAAATGCAAACATACTAGAATATGAAAATGGAAAGAACACTAGCTTTGAAATCAGAGAGCAATGGTTTGAATCTGGCCTCTGCCCATTTCCCCCTCTCTGGACCTTACTTTCTTGATTTACAAAATTAGGGGATTGAATTAAATTATCTTTAAATACTATAGTTCTGTGATGCTAATCTTAATGAATATAAGATAATTAACAAATGGATATAGTTTATTATTGCACCAATTTTTATTAACCTTATTTGTACAGTTGCATAGAGAAGTTAACAGCAAATTTGAGGAAGAAGTATAAATCAAAAAACCAAAAGGATTTCTAGGGTGTACATATATTAGATTGAATCTGTTCTTTTGTGCATTATTTTTTTAACAAAAAAACCATTTAGCATATTATTCTAATTGCAGTACTCTTATTGATAATTATCAAAGAGCTAACTTTTAACCTCAAAAGTGGTTAGTACGATGACTTATTCTTTATACTATTAATTATCTTCTAAGTAGAAAGGCTTTTTATCAGCCCTTTCACCTTTTTTCTACTGGGGAGAGTACCCTGAAGTTGACATGGACATGATAAAATGTATTGTCAGAAACACAACAATGAGAAATATTTTCCTTCTTTATTTGTTGCAAGAAGTTCCTCAATTCTTTCATTCTTAATGGTGGTTCTTTGACTAAATTGTCATTACAAATTGTTGTTGAAAATTTGAAATTTGTCATAATGGTTTTCCAAGTTGGTGACTTAGCTTTGGGACTTCCTGAGTGAGGATATTTGTTTTAATTCATAGCTAAGTGGCACAGTGCTTTTAATGCTGAACCTTGATTAAGGAGGGCTTGTGGTTAAATCTAGCCAGACACTTAATAGCTATATGATTCTGGAAAAGAAATTTTTAAACTTAATCTACTTCAATTTCCTCATCTTTGAAATCCAGATAATAATTACCTATATCCCACAACTGCTTTAAGGATAAAATGAGATAATATTTGTAAAGCACTTTGAAAACCGTAAAGCACCAAATAAATGTTAACTATTGGTGTTGTGTTTTCTTGAAAGATGAGTCTAGCTTGCCTTTAACTTGCAATTAGAAACTTCTTGCAAAAATCTTCAATAAAATAGAAATAGCTATTGTCCAAAGAGGGTCTCAAGAAGAATACAAGAAAGATCTACTTTACATTCTTCTCTAAACCTTTCCAACTATTCAGAATTCTGTTAACATCACTTATTTCCTCCTACACTATCTCTATACAAGTGGTTGTTAATTAATTTTTATTAAAAGACAATCCTAATGACAACCCAAAGAATGGAAAACCAGTCTAGTTTTTTTCTGCTCATCCAGACAACACTATAGTCCGGGGCCTCATCACCTCTTGGCTACATTATTAGGATAGAATTCCTAGGTGGATTCTGTCCTTCAGCTCTCTCTTCCCTATAATTCCTTTCTTTCTTTCTTTCTTTCTTTCTTTCTTTCTTTCTTTCTTTCTTTCTTTCTTTCTTTTTTCTTTCTTTCTTTCTTTCTTCTTTCTTTCTTTTTTTCTTTCTTTCTTTCTTTCTTTCTTTCTTTCTTTCTTTCTTCTCTCTCTCTCTCTCTCTCTCTCTCTCTCTCTCTCTCTCTCTCTCTCCCATATTACAGCATGCAAGGTGCATTTTAAAAAATTGTTTATGCTTGAAATTCTGTTTAAAATAAAAAATGAAGAAGACCTTGGGAAAAGTATGACAGAGTTAGCAGTTGCTTCACTCAATGATGAGAATCATGGTGATAAAAGAAGAGGAGGAAGAGAACTATTATTTATGGAACATTGAACAAATCCTATCTAAAACACCACAGCACAAATTCCTAAAATGAAAAAGGATAATTCTTCACACTTCAGTAACAAATAGAGAAAATAAGATGGAAGAATGGTGACAAAGAGATGCCTTTGATCCTTTGAATGAGTGAAGCAGAAATAATGGATGAAGCAGAAATAATGCATAATATTCTGAATCATGTTAATAAATTAGGAAGAGGATTTTTAGGAAAGGAATAAAACCACTTGAAAGAAAACTGCTTTTGCCATTGGTTGTTTAGCTGGATAAAAAAGGAAACATATAGTACTTACTGCTCAGAAGGTCATGCAGCTATCCATGTTTCATTCAATCTTTATTTTTAAGAAAGGGGAAGAAAAGAAATAAAGAAAAAGACAAAAAAGGCAAAAGATCAAAATTAAAGTTGATAATGAAGTTTTTCAAGAAAGTTAATTCTGGGTTTAAGGCTAGCTTAAGTATTTATTCAGCCTTATCTTTATATTATCTATGTCAATACTTCCAGCTGCATCATTCGCATTTTAAAGGTATTGGTGTTGATGATAATGCATGTAGAAAATGGTGAATTATATTCACTATGCTCTGGGAAGTATTTCTTACTTTTTAGAGTTTTTTAAGTAAAAATTCAGACCTCCATCACCTAACATAATCACCCTTAATTATCTGAAAACAATGTTGATCTACAACAATTCATTCCCCAAAGGATTCCAGATGACATAAAAGTGGTGAATGGAAGGGACCAGATAGGTTAATTGCTTGGGGGAGAGGGTTTGCTTGTATCTCTATAAATGGAGAAGGAATCAGATGGATGCCAACAAGCTGTATTCACCTTCTCCATGGGAGAGAGATGGAGAAGATCCTTGACATGAAGGAGAAGACCAAAGAAACCTCAGATGATTCCATTGCTGACTGTGCCCACCACTGAAAGAGCATAGCAGTTATGGAAATTGCCTAATGAACATAAAAAATTGTTAATGAAACTGATGCAAGATTTCAAAACCCTCAGGAATCATTGGATTCCCTTAGATATGATATGACTGATTCAGGACTTCAAACCCTCAGGAGTTATTGGATTCTCTGAGACATGATAAGATTGTTGTAGGACTTCAAAACTTGCAGGAATCATTGGATTCCATGACATGTGAAGTAATGGACAATAGATTGGTTTGGGACTATCTCTTGGCTGCTGAGGGAGGTGAATGTGTGATTGTTATTTGTGTATCTTCCTTCTAGGACTTATGGACATGTATATTCATATTGTTTGTTATATCATTACTTGCCTGTGTGATTCCTCTCATGCTGATTCACACTGTTTGTTACATTTCTACTTGCATGTATAATTCATATTGCTATACCACACTGAACCTGTGCCTGCTGTGGGGAGAGTCATCTCTACTAACTTGAGTTATATTACTATGTGCTTGTATAATACCTATCCTGCTGATGGATTTATGTATACCTGTTTCAATTTCAGCCCAGAAGAAACCTGCTAACAATATCTGGTTTGACTCCCCATTTCCCTTTGCTATTTTCATCTCCCTTCCTAAGAAGTCAGGGAGGGTGTGATTACCTCTTTTAGGTGTCTTCATCCCTCTTCCTGAGAAGTCAAGGAGGGCATGATCTTCTCCTTTTTGGGGTTCTCACCTCCCTAAGAAGTCAGGGAGGGCATGACTATCTGTGTTCTAAAACAAAAGAAAGCGGGAGATGTAGAGGGCCAGAACTTGGAAAAGATATACTTAAGACTCAATATGATTGATGAGATAATGATTCTCTAGCTAATGACATAATCACTCTAGTTAAGTACATACACTTAATGTGCTGTGGTGATGTAATGCTACTATAGTCAGCACTTGTGCAGTAATGGCTACAATAATGCATACTCAGTGTGGTTGCACATCCTCAGCGTGATGCAGTGACATAATCATACTGGAATATTTAAAGGAAGTCTCAGACACAGAAGACTCTCAGCCACAGCTTTCAGCCAAAACTCAGCCACAGACACAAGAGAAAATGCCAGATTCCAGACTCCATCTTTGACCATCCACAAGGCCCTCCTGCCTCCTTCACTCCTCTTATAAGACCAAGGACTCAGGCTGATCCTGAGATACTCCAGAGAGCTGGTCCAGACTTTACAAGCTTTGACTCAACAAATTATTGAGCATAAGTATATTGAGCCATTGTGAGGAATTCAAGGATTCCTTCAAGGAATCCTTCAAAGCATAGTCACTAGAAAGAATAAGACTTCTTTTGAGTAGAATCAAGAAAACATTGCATAAAGTGACAACAAGATTATTTGATGATCAACTCTGATGGACATGGCTCTTTTCAACAATGAGGTGATTCATGCCAATTCTATGCCAATGTGATGGAGAGAGCCATCTGTATCCAGAGAGAGGACTGTGGGGACTGAAAGTGGATCACAATATAGTATTTTCACTCTTCTTGGGGTTGTTTGCTTTTTTTTTCTCTTTCTTTCTTTTTCCTTTTTGATCTTATTTTTCTTGTGCAGCATGGTAAATGTGGAAATATGTGTAGAAGAATTGCACATATTTAACATACATTGGATTGTTTACTGTCTAGGGGAAGGTGTGGGATGGGGAAGGGAGGGAGAAAAAATTGGGACACAAGGTTTTGCAAGGGTGAATGTTGAAAATAAAAGGCTATTAAAAAAAAAGAAGAAGATGTCTTTGATCTAAAACCAAAGTAACAACTTCAATAAGCTTTGCAGAGATTCAGAAAGTCCCCATCTTCAAAGTGCACTTTTTTGCTTCTGTCTCTTTTCCATCATCCAGCAATTTACCACCCTCCACAAACAATGGCAGTCTAAGCTTGAGTGTCTAGACAAAACAGACTCATTATCAGACTCTATTCAATCTGGCTTCAAGTGGTAAACATTATGAGTTCTCATTAATCAAGTGACCATCTCTTTTTTCTCTCTTTGCAAGTGTCAAGTAATAAAATGAGAAAAGTGAAATGAGATGGAAGAGAGATGAAATAAAATATAGCATGTAGATTGTAGTGTTTCTCTGATTTCACCAAAAAGAGAAAATAACATTGAGCAGGTGGTAGATATCCTAAAATTGACAGTCTGGGATGATGGTACACTGATATTGAAAGAAATTTCTTCATTTTAACAGATGGCACAGCAACAACCCTTTTCTTATGGAACGAAAAAGAAAATTACATATACTAAAATGCATGCATTTAAATATATTAGAAACTAAATATAAACTTAAGCATTAAATGATCAACTCTTACTACAAATCTTAGCTAACAATATTTAATGTATATAATTCACAAGTAGGAACAATAATAATGACTCTTGAAAACTAGCTATGTCCTATTTAAGACATTAAAACTGCAACTATGTAAATTAGATGTGAGCCACTCCCACAGAAGATAAAACAACTTGAGCTCTAAGTTTCAAGCTAAAATAACCATATCCTTGTCATCTGTAACTTTTTTAAAATTCCCATAACATTTAGGTGCTTTTGAGAAGTTGAGCATAATGAAGAGAACTTACTCATTATGAAGGTTTCTAATTTTAGCTAATGAGGCAAATATTATAAACCAATGAGAATGGCATTCAAATTTTCAAAAAAAAATCAATTTATTCTCTTAATTGCTTACATTTATATAGTATTTTACTGTTATCAAATGTTGATGTATTTTATCCCAGTAATAACTTGTTAATTTTTATACCGGTAAAATGAAAATAATAATATTATCTTAAATTAAATATACATATCCGTATGCATATATATGTGTGTGTGTGTGTATGTATTATTATAATCACATATCTGAGATAATCATATTTATTTATCAATCTTATTTTGAGGAAAATGCTTGGTGTATCGTAAATGACTATGTTAATGTGAACTGTGAACATTATTATTTTACCAAGATAATAATTTCATGTGTATGAACACTTTGCAGATGAAGAAACTGATGCTTGCTTAGCTAGTAACAACCCAAACTTTAACCTGGCTGATATGTGATTGCAATACCTATTAGTTATAAATCGATAATATTTCTTGTATTCATCTCCATTAATTAAATCATAAGGTCACTACTTTAGTTCAGGTTCTGATCATTGCTCACTTGTACTTTGAAACAGTTTCATAAATGGCTCCTGTGGTGAGCTTTTTCTTCTCAAAACGCAGCCAGGTGATAAAAGTTCAGATCTTTTATTATCCCAATATAGCCCGGTTAGCTTAGAGGCCTATCTCTCTGCTTGGTTCCAAGAGCTCTCTCCGAATGTCACCAAATCCAAAGGTCTGGTCCTTCAGCCTCTGCCTCTGCTTTCTTCAGCCTCCAGCCAGCTCCAACTCTTCATGTCATTCCGCTGAAATCTCGACTTGTAGCGTCTTCACTCTGAAGAACTTCGACTGGCCCATTGGCCTATTTATGCTCCTTCCAGAGAGAGGGATTATGGGTTTTCTCCCATAGTGCTCTCTGGCCCAATGACTTCAAGGGAGGTGTGAACTCATTGAACTCCAATGAGTAAAGGTGTGAACACAAGCCTTGTATTGATTAGTTCTACTTAGTACCTTGTTTCAGGTTCTGGCCAAAACATCTTCTTGTAAGATTAGATCAACTCTAATTAGTTAGCAGTTAGTAAGGATTCCAACAGGCTCCCTAAATACAGTTTGTATTTTCTTATTCCATCCTTCAAGTAGCTTCCAAAAGAAGTTTTTACACAGGTTTGGTTATATCACTCTCCTATTAAAAAAAAAAAAAAAACCTTCAGTAGCTCCCAATGATCTCTAAGACAAAATAAAAATTCCTTAGCCTGTGGTGTATCAGGTCCTCCACAATTTGACTCCAATTGACCTTGAAGACTTATTTTATATTACTCTCCTTGACACACTATTTTCTAACCCAACTAGACACAGGATTTAGGAGAAGGGACATCAGCATTCAACTATTCCAACCTATACCCTAAGGAAATCTATATTATAATCTACCTAACAAGTGAAGACATAGCTTCTACTTGATGACATTCAATAAGAAGTTATTCACCATCTCTTCATGCAACTATTCTACATTCAGACAACTCTAAATATTAGGTTATTGTTTGCTTCTAGGTTAAAATTTGCTTCTTGGTAATTTCAACCCATTGTTCTTGGTTCTGACTCTGGGGGCCTTGAAGAACAAACCAAATCCTTCCTCCATATAACAGCCTTTCAGATATCTAAATATAACTACTACATACTCTCCTTCTAGAATCTTCCTTATTTTAGACTCAATATGCTTAGTTCCTTTAACTAATCCTCATATGACATGGACTCAGAATACTTAATCATCTTAGTTGCTCTCATGTGGTTACTCTACTTATCCACATCTTTTTTTTTTTTTTTTTTTTTTTTTTTTTTTTAGCATTAGTGCTGATAATTGAACATATTTCAGAAAATGTCCAAAGAAAAGGACTTCCTGAAACCTTTGCCTCAATGCCATTCAAGATTATTTTTTTTAACCACTTCATCATATAGCCAACTCATATGGAGCTTACAATTCACTGAAACCCTACTTTTCTCAGAATCACTGCTATGTTTTCTCCATCTTATACTTATTAAGTTGATTTTTAAAATATTAATCCCTATTGAATTTCATGTAATTAGAATCAATCCAATGCCAAACTCTATTAACATCTTTTGAGATCATGACTTTGTCACTGAGTGATTCCTTTTTAACTGCCCCAGTATATTACCTATCCCTACTGGGTATTCCTCAAAGATGATATATTTCCCACCTTTGTGTATTTGTAAAGATTGTCTCTTAAAATTATACAACATTCCTTTCTGCCTATCACAATTCTTTGTTACTTTCCAGGATCTATTCAGATTCTAATATCTCTATGTAGACCTTGATTTTATCCTTAACTAAAAATATCTTCTCTTCGATTTCTAATTTTCCTAAAGAACTTCATTTAGTTCTCTTTGCCTCCTTCATTTCAAATCTTATATTATTTTTGTCTATTTATACATTGGTGGACAAATCTTAAATCTGAATTCCAATAAAGTTAGATATGGAATCAAGGCCTGCAACCCAGTTACAGAAACTGAGAGTACAAGTTCTATTATTAAAATAAGAATGCAAAACTAAAATCAGACTAGCAGTTAGACCAATTTTATGCTGTTGCTCAGACTTGGAAAGAGGAATCTTTATATTTACCCTTACCAGCATCTGGATAGAATTTAGAGACCAAAGAAAATTTTACTCTGTAGGTGGGGATTAAGTGACACTAACTGAGAAATTGAGTATAGGGACAAGACAAATGTCTCAGAACTGGATTGTCAACTCTATCCTAAATCTAATATGTGCTACATGTTACATGTAACTCAGTAAGAATTTTTAAGCATTTTATATTCAGCACCAGAGAATAAAGACAGAAAAAAAATAATCCCTGTACTTAAAGAATTTATTTTTTTCTTCCTTTTCATCCTACCATTCTGTACGTTATACATTTTCAGAGAATTGTTGTTGCTGTTTGTCCTTCATTTTCATTTTTTTAAAATTTTTATTTAGTAATTACTTTATATTGACAGAATCCATGCCAGGGTAATTTTTTTTTTTTACATTATCCTTTGCACTTGTTTCTGTTCCAATTTTTTTCCCCTCCCTCCCTCCACCCCCTCCCCTAGATGGCAAGCAGTCCTTTATATGTTGGATATGTTGCAGTATATCCTAGATACAATATATGTTTGCAGAACCGAACAGTTCTCTTGTTGCATAGGGAGAATTGGATTCAGAAGGTATAAATAACCCGGGAAGAAAAACAAAAATGCAGATAGTTCACATTTGTTTTCCAGTGTTCTTTCTTTGGGTGTAGCTGCTTTTGTCCGTCATTTATCAATTGAAACTCAGTTAGGTCTCTTTGTCAAAGAAATCCACTTCCATCAAAATATGTCCTCATACAATATCGTTGTCGAAGTGTATAATGATCTCCTGGTTCTGCTCATTTCACTTAGCATCAGTTCATGTAAGTCTCGCCAGTCCTCTCTGTATTCATCCTGCTGGTCATTTCTTACAGAACAATAATATTCCATAACATTCATATACCACAATTTACCCAGACATTCTCCAATTGATGGGCATCCATTCATTTTCCAGTTTCTAGCCACTACAAATAGGGCTGCTACAAACATTTTGGCACATACAGGTCCCTTTCCCTTCTTTATTTCTTTGGGATATAAGCCCAATAGAAACACTATTCAACTGGATCAAAGGGTATTCCAGATTGCTCTCCAGAATGGTTGGATTCGTTCACAACTCCACCAACAATGCATTAGTGTCCCAGTTTTCCCGCATCCCCTCCAACATTCATCATTATTTTTTCCTGTCATCTTAGCCAATCTGACAGGTGTGTAGTGGTATCTCAGAGTTGTCTTAATTTGCATTTCTCTGATCAATAATGATTTGGAACACTCTTTCATGTGAGTGGTAATAGTTTCAATTTCATCCTCTGAAAATTGTCTGTTCATATCTTTTGACCATTTATCAATTGGAGAATGGCTTGATTTCTTATAAATTTGAGTCAGTTCTCTATATATTTTGGAAATGAGGCCTTTATCAGAACCTTTAACTGTGAAGATGTTTTCCCAGTTTGTTGCTTCCTTTCTAATCTTGTTTGCATTAGTTTTGTTTGTACAAAGGCTTTTTAATTTGATGTAATCAAAATTTTCTATTTTGTGATCAGTAATGGTCTCTAGTTCATCTTTGGTCACAAATTTCTTTCTCCTCCACAAGTCTGAGAGATAAACTATTCTATGTTCCTCTAATTTATTTATAATCTCGTTCTTTATGCCTAGGTCATGGACCCATTTTGATCTTATCTTGGTATATGGTGTTAAGTGTGGGTCCATGCCTAATTTCTGCCATACTAATTTCCAATTATCCCAGCAGTTTTTATCAAATAATGAATTCTTTTCCCAGAAGTTAGGGGCTTTGGGTTTGTCAAACACTAGATTGCTATAGTTGACTATTCTGTCTTGTGAACCTAACCTTTTCCACTGATCCACTAATCTATTTCTTAGCCAATACCAAATGGTTTTGGTGACTGCTGCTTTATAATATAATTTTAGATCAGGTAAAGCTAGGCCACCTTCATTTGATTTTTTTTTCATTAATTCCCTTGAGATTCTCGACTTTTTATTGTTCCATATGAATTTTGTTGTTATTTTTTCTAGATCATTAAAATATTTTCTTGGAAGTCTGATTGGTATAGCACTAAATAAATAGATTAGTTTAGGGAGTATTGTCATCTTTATTATGTTCGCTCGGCCGATCCAAGAGCACTTAATATTTTTCCAATTATTTGAGTCTGACTTTATTTGTGTGGAGACTTTTTTATAATTTTGCTCATATAATTCCTGACTTTCCTTTGGTAGATAGATTCCCAAATATTTTATGGTATCAACAGTTATTCTAAATGGAATTTCTCTTTGTATCTCTTGCTGTTGGGTTTTGTTGGTGATGTATAAAAATGCTGAGGATTTATGGAGATTTATTTTGTAGCCAGCTACTTTGCTAAAATTATGAATTATTTCTAATAGCTTTTTAGTAGAATCTCTGGGGTTCTCTAGGTATACCATCATATCATCTGCAAAGAGTGATAGTTTGGTTTCCTCATTGCCTACTCTAATTCCTTTAATATCTTTCTCGACTCTTATTGCCGAGGCTAGTGTTTCTAATACGATATTAAATAATAATGGTGATAGTGGGCAACCTTGCTTCACTCCAGATCTTACTGGGAAAGGTTCCAGTTTTTCCCCATTGCATATGATGCTTACTGATGGTTTTAAATATATGCTCCTGACTATTTTAAGGAAAAGTCCATTTATTCCTATGCTCTCAAGTGTTTTTATTAGGAATGGATGTTGGATTTTATCAAATGCTTTTTCTGCATCTATTGAGATGATCATATGGTTTTTGTTTGTTTGGTTATTGATATAGTCAATTATGCTAATAGTTTTCCTAATATTGAACCAGCCCTGCATTCCTGGTATAAATCCTACTTGGTCATAATGTATTATCCTGGTGACGATTTTCTGTAATCTTTTTGCTAATATTTTATTTAAGATTTTAGCATCAATATTCATTAGGGAGATTGGTCTATAATTTTCTTTCTCTGTTTTCAGCCTACCTGGTTTAGGTATCAGTACCATGTCTGTGTCATAAAAGGAGTTTGGTAGGACTCCTTCAATCCCTATTTTTTCAAATAGTTTATTTAGCATTGGAGTTAATTGTTCTTTAAATGTTTGGTAGAATTCACATGTAAATCCATCTGGTCCTGGGGATTTTTTCTTAGGGAGTTGATTGATAGTTTGTTCTATTTCTTTTTCTGAGATGGGACTGTTTAGGATATTTACTTCTTCCTCTGTTAGTTTGGGCAAGCTATATTTTTGGAGGTATTTTTCTATTTCATTTAAGTTGTCGAATTTATTGGCATAAATTTGGGCAAAGTAACTCCTAATTATTGCTCTAATTTCCTCTTCGTTAGTGGCGAGTTCTCCCTTTTCATTTTTAAGACTAACAATTTGATTTTCCTCTTTCCTTTTTTTAATCAGATTTACTAAGGGTTTATCTATTTTGTTGGTTTTTTCATAGAACCAACTCTTAGTTTTATTAATTAATTCAATAGTTTTTTTTTTTACTTTCAATTTTATTGATCTCTCCTTTTATTTTTAGAATTTCAAGTTTAGTGTTTGACTGGGGGGTTTTAATTTGTTCCTTTTCTAGCATTTTTAGTTGCAAACCCAATTCATTGACCTTCTCTTTCTCTATTTTATACAAATAGGCCTCTAGAGATATGAAATTTCCACTTTGGCTGCATCCCATACATTTTGGTATGATGTCTCATTATTATCGTTTTCTTGGGTGAAGTTATTAATTATGTCTATGATTTGCTGTTTCACCCAATCATTCTTTAGTATGAGATTATTTAGTTTCCAATTATTTTTTGGTCTACTTCCCCCTGGTTTTTTGTTGAATGTAATTTTCATTGCATCGTGGTCTGAAAAGGATGCATTTACTATTTCTGCCTTACTGCATTTGAGTTTGAGGTTTTTATGTCCTAATATATGGTCAATTTTTGTATAGGTTCCATGAACTGCTGAAAAGAAAGTGTATTCCTTTCTGTCTCCATGACATTTTCTCCAGAGATCTATCATATCTAACTTTTCTAGTATTCTATTTACCTCTTTGACTTCTTTCTTATTTATTTTGTGGTTTGATTTATCTAATTCTGAGAGTGCAAGGTTAAGATCTCCCACTATTATAGTTTTACTGTCTATTTCTTCTTGCAGCTCTCTTAATTTCTCTTTTAAGAATTTAGATGCTACCCCACTTGGTGCATATATGTTTAATATAGATAGTGCTTCATTATCCATGCTACCCTTTAGCAAGATATAGTGCCCTTCCTTATCTCTTTTAATTAGATCAATTTTTGCTTTAGCTTGATCTGAGATCAGGTTGGCTACCCCTGCTTTTTTGACTTCACCTGAAGCATAGTAGATTTTGCTCCAACCTTTTACCTTTAACCTGCATGTATCTCCCCGCTTCAGGTGTGTTTCCTGTAAACAACATATTGTAGGATTCTGGCTTTTAATCCATTCTGCTAACCGCTTCCTCTTTATGGGGGAGTTTACCCCGTTCACATTTATGGTTAGAATGACCAATTCTGTATTACTTGCCATCTTGTTAACCCCGGTTTATGCTTTTCTCCCTTCTTTCCCCTTTCCCTCCTTCCCAGTATTAAGCTTGTGAGCACCACTTGCTTCTCACAGCCTTCCCTTTTTAGTATCTCTCCCCCCGCCTTAGAGTTCCTCCCCCTATCTTACCCCTTTCCCTCCCAGTTTCCGTATTCCCTTCCCTTTAGCTTATTCCTTCCCTTTTCACTTTTCCCTTCTCACTTTTCAATGAGGTGGGGGAAGTTTCACCATAGATTGAATATGTCTTAAGATTTTTCACTTAAAGCCAATTCTGAAGGCAGTAAGATACCCACTATATTCATCCCCCTCCATTCTTTCTCTCAGATATAATAGGTTTCCTATGCCTCTTCATGAGATGTACTACCCCCACTTTACCCTTTTTCTGGTACAATGTCCTTTCCACATCAATTTCTAGAACAAGGTATACATGTATTCTTTGTACATCTATATAGTCAAAATATAGTTCCCAAGATTAATCTTTACCTTTTTAGATTTCTCTTGAGTTCTATATTTGTAGATCAAACTTTTTGTTAAGTTCTGGCTTTTTCATCAGAAATAGATGAAATTCGCTTACTTCGTTGAATGTCCATCTTCTTCCCTGGAAAAAGATGCTCATTCTGGCTGGGTAAGTTATTTTTGGTTGCATACCAAGTTCCTTAGCCTTTCGGAATATCATATTTCAGGCCCTTCGATCTTTTAATGTGGATGCTGCCAGATCCTGGGTGATCCTTATTGTGGCTCCTTGATACTTGAATTGGGTTTTTCTAGCCGCTTGCAATATTTTTTCCTTCATCTGAGGGTTCTGGCATTTGGCCACTATATTCCTTGGTGTTTTGATTTTAGGATCCCTTTCAGTGGGTGATCGATGAATCCTTTCAATGTTTATTTTTTCCTCTGTTCCTATGACTTCTGGGCAGTTCTCTTTGATAATTTCCTGGAAAATAGTGTCCAGGCTCTTTTTTTCATCATGTTTTTCTGGAAGTCCAATGATTCTCAGATTGTCTCTCCTGGATCTGTTTTCCAGGTCTGTTGTCTTCCCCAGAAGGTATTTCACATTCTTTTCCATTGTTTGATTTTTTTTGGATTTGCTTGACTGATTCTTCTTGTTTCCTCGAGTCATTCAATTCCACTTGTTCAATTCTGATTTTCAGTGAAGTATTTTCCTAACTCACTTTTTAAAAATCTTTTTCTAATTGTCCCATTGAGTTCTTTTGTTCTGTGGAATTTTTTTCCATTTCGCCAATTTTGTTTTCCAGTTCACCAATCCTATTTTTCAAGGATTTTACTTCTTTATCCACTCTCTCTTTAACTGACTTCTCCATGCTCTTTTGCAAGCCTCCCTCTCCTTTTCCCATTTTTCTTCTAGCTCCCTTGTGAGAGCTTTTTAAATTACTTCTATGAGGTTCATCTGTGCTGAGGAACAGATGATCTCCTCCTTTGGGGATTCACCTGGAGACAGTCTGTTTTTAGTCTCCTCAGGATTTAGAGTCTGCTCTCTATCTGTATAGAAGCTGTCAAGGGTTAAAGTCCTCTTCAGTTTCTTGCTCATTCTGTCTAATAATCAAAGACAAACTAGCAAAGAAAAACAGAAAAAACTGGAGTCTTTCTTTGGGGGAGGGGCTGGGTGGTGTTACCGAGCTTCCTCTCCAGACTGCAGGGGGCAGCAGTGAGGCACTAGCAGGACTGTGCTGCGCCTGCGCTCTGAGATCCCAGAGCGTGCTGAGTCACTGTGGGGGGGGAAAGGGGGGGACAGCCAGGTCCCAAGAGACTCCAACTGTTTGGGGTTGTATTCTTCAGCCCCGGTGTTTTTAGCTTCTCCGCTGGGCTGCTGACTTGCTGCCGGAGCAATGTATCCAAACCTGTAGCGAAGCTCTCCCCGCAGAGACGGCTGCAATCACTCCCCACCCCCTCTCCAGTCTGCTCCCGTGCTCTCACTGCCGCTGCCCGCAGCCTGCGCCCAATCTAAAACCGTCCTAGCCCTCCAGTAAAGACAGACCTTTCTTGGCGAATCTCAAGGATGGCTTTTCTTGGTAACTATTTGTAGGTTTTTTTTCAGTCAAGCATTAATTCAGAGGCTTGTAATGAAATGGATAGTGAGAGAAAGCATAGAGCTTACACAGCTGTGTGCCTCCTCTCTGCCATCTTAACCGGAAGTCCTGTCCTTCATTTTCAAAGAGGGCTATGACATTGGGAAGGTGATGCCATGATATGCAAGTGAATTGGATTTAAGTGAGGGAGGGCTGTGCAAGGTCACCTGCCTCACTTTCCCTTTCAGAGCCAATTGGATCCAGTGCCAGGATATAGATCAAGACAAATGAAGATGGTCTTGGAAGAAATGGGAATAGGGAAACAGTGGATTATAAAACATCAGCACCAACAATAAACTCAGGAATAAGCCTTTGGAGCGTATGGCTGACCAGAATTATTTTCTGTCTATTCAACACATAATAATTTCATGTTTTCAGGTCTTTTCCTCCATTTTTCAAAATAACATGGTGCTGTTGATAAATATACATATATAATAAACATATATACAGACAAGTTTACTATATACTTAAGGAACTAATATATACCAGAAACACAAATATATGCTTAAACACAAATGTGTATAGATGTATTTGTATATATGTACAATATACATATATGCATACTTTTGTGTATTATTAATTTTAATGACATGCTATTATCAAACAAGATGGAATAGAACAATAGTGGTCAATTAGATTCTTAAGATAATAATTATATTATGCTGTTTTCTATCTTTTAAAAAAATCCAACTAGGCTAGATCAATATTCTGAGGAAATATGGCTGTCTATTTTAAGAAGATGTCTTTTTGCTTGGCAGAATATTATCATACAGCATATGTACAATATGGTCCTAATTTGTGTCAGTGTGAGCTAGTCTGGAAAAAGTCATTTGAAGTATTACTGCATTCATTGAGGAGTTTAGCTCTTATTTTTGACATGATTTATACTCTAAGGAGATTTCATCTTCCCTCCTCCCTGAAACTCTGCAAAATGACATTGAATGGATGGAGTAGGTATATGCTCTTATTATAGTTATTCCTGCTAGGTAGGGTCCTGTTGTTAAGAGCCTGTCATCATCTCACTATCAGTCTCTTTTTTCATTTATGATTTAATCTGTGAACTTGCATTTCCTCTGAACCTTGACGGACCTAGACTCATATCTCAGGATAAAAACCTTCTGTGAATATTTCTATTCCCACCTCCACTGCCAGATAATTTAAGTGTTGGTATTTTGAAGAGATAAACTATTGCTTGATTCATGTTTTTTAACAGCATAAGAACATAGATTTAAAACTTGACAGAATTTTGGAGGCCATGGCATTTAAGATTTCTTCCAACCCTAAACCTTTGATCATATGATCCATCTGATCTGACTCCTTCATTTTACAGATGAGGAACTGAACCCCAAATGTTTAGTCAAAGATTCCACTAGTGGTTAGGTAGAGGAGCCAGAGATCAAACCCACTTTGTTATTATTGTTCAATCAGTTTTCAGTAGTGTTTGATTCTTTTGATCCTATCTGCGGTTTTCTTGACAAGATACTAAAGTGGTTTGCAATACCCTTCTCCAACTTATTTTACAAATAAGGAAACCAAAGAAAATAGGGGTAAGTGACTTGCCCAGGATCACACAACTAGTACATTTCTGAGAAGATATTTGAATTCATGAAGATAAGTCTAATACTGATTGCAATCCCAGCCCTTTTTATATTGTACCACCTAGCTGCTCACCTTGTTGATATTTTAAAATTACTAAAGTACTGGGCATGATGACACATATCTGTGATGCTTGCTACAAGAGAGACTGAAATCAAAAGCTCATTTGAATTCTGGAGTTCTGATCTCAAATAGAACTCATTGCACTAAGCCAAGCATCATTGAGGGAACCCCCTTGGAACATGTTCACCAGTCTGTTTAAAAAGGGGAGAGGGGCAAACCAACCCAAGTCAGAAAAAAAAAATCAGTTAAAGCTTCTAAACCAATCAGTAGTGAAATCAATCCATGTGTAGTGTCTATACTTCCATCCTGGGTGATAAGGACATCCAGTCCCAAAATAAATAAAATTAATGAAATTTTTTGTTTGCAAATCTCACTACCTTTCATTGATGACTACCTGATGTTAAATATCTCATTAAATTCAAGAAAAAATATTACTTTCCTACAGTGTGGTAACACTGAGATAAACACTGAAATTCAGAGTCAGTTACCGCAATGCAGATGTTTGGCATTATTTTTTTAAGAGTTTCAAAGAGAACTAAAGTGTAACCAAGCTTATTGTTGCTTTTGTGAATAACACACTTGTAATACAATGCAGTATTATTGCATAGGTATATTGTGCATGTATACAGATACACATGTATACATGTAGATATTCAGACATAAATACTATCTATGCAAAAAATGTCATTTAATCTCATTTCTTTATTGTGTGCAACCTCAAAATAAACATTTGCTTAACTGTGTTATTTAATTGAAATAATATTTGTGTAGATAGAACATTTTAATATTGAAGCAGTTGTAATACAGAACATGAATTAAGAAAAAACATTATTATTGTATTATTTTGTAACAGGCAAGTAATGTATACATGTAAATGTAATACATGCATGTATAGTTATACAATGCACTTATATGGACATATACATGCATGATATAGAATTGTTATAAATAATATATATGCTATATATATTTATAGGCTATGTGTTTATACATGTGTTGATATATGTTTGTATATAAATATAAGCATACATGCCTACTATACATATACACATACATACATAACTCAGGTAATTTTAGAAACAAGTACACAAGATAATACAATAATATTTTTTTCTAATTCATGTTCTGTACTAGAACTACTTCAGTATTGACAAGTTCCATCAATATAAACATTGTTTCAATTGAATAATGCAGCTAACAAAATATTTATTTCATAATTATATTCAATATGAAAATGTGAAATCAAATGACATTTTTGTTGTTAAACTTTATTGATGTGACCAAATAAAGGCAAATGTTCTTTTTCTTAATTGTAGGACTTGTTTGTCCTAGTTAGAAAATTTAGTTACACAGATAGTGCTTGAAATATTCAGTAAATAAAAAAAGCTATGTGATATAATAGAGGACACTGTTTTTGTGATGTAAGACAGTGACTTTAAAACTATGGCAAACCAAATGTATATTGGAAACTATGTTCACTGGTTTACCATGAATCACTTGACATTATATACCAACAGCTAAGATGGTGCTTCTGGATGTATGCTTAATGCATGTAACCAAGTGTAACATGTAACAGCATGCATGGCTGAATTGAATTGTTGAAATGAATGAACTATCTCTACCTATACTTACATAATGTCTTCTGTATCTACCCTCTTCTTCCTCAGACTGTCACAGCCCTTCTTTAGGCCTTCATTACCTTTTCCTGAAATAATAGAAAAGCTTCTTAATTGGTTCACCTATATTCACCTTTCCTCTTCCAATCCTTCCTCTATACAGCTATCAAATCAGTATTCCTAAAATAGAGGTCTGACCTTGATACACCCTCTTTCAAAAATTCGAAAACTCCAAGACTGCCTTCAAGAGCAATACAAAATTTTCACCCTAAGTTTTAAAGTCCAGTTTGCTTTTCCATCTTGATTACATATTGATCTCTTTTCATACTCCTCCCACTGACTGGATTCTTCCTTTCTCTTGGAGATTATGCTTTCTTTATTCTGTATACATCTTATCCATACATACTATAACAATGTTCCTTGAGGGTAAGATCTGTTTTTGTCTTTCTTTGTACCTCAGGTGTGCATCCCTGAGTCTATCACACAATGGTGGTAGCAATATTGTTGTTTGTCTATCATTATCAAAGAAGACCAGTGACATCATGAAATGATGTCTTGATTCAAGCTTAAATTGAATTTCAGTGAGATAGAGTTGTAAAGTCATCAACCTCACTCTCCGAGTCTCAGAAAGTCTTAAACATCCTCATCTCTCTCATAAGAAATATCAATATCTATTAGAAAATTATTTTTCTTTACTAGGAAGAAATCTACCCTAAACTAAGAAGGTCTCAGGTCAAAGCAACTAAATATTTTGTCTGATAAAATTTTAAATTTTTGTCATTGGCTAATAGTTGTAATGAATAAACCACTGGGAAGAGGAAGATTTATAAAGTAATGGGGACTACACTTATGATTTCTTGTAGATGAGTAAACTTCTCTACCAGTGCAGGTCAGTACCTCCTTCAAAAATTATAGTGTTAGAGAACTGCCTAATAATCATAGTCATAATTAGTTTTGATATAGTACCTGTTATGTGCCAGATGCTGTACAAATATTTGCAAATATCTCATTTGATCTTAACAATCCTGGGAAGAAGGTGTTTATTAGACCCATTTTATAGTTGAAGAAACTGAGAAGTTAAATGACATTAGATTATTTGCCATCTAGAGGAGGTAGGGAGGTGGGAGGTAAGGAAAGGGGAAAACTTAGGACAAGGTTTTGCAAGGGTGAATGTTGAAAATTATGTTGACAATAAAAAGCTTTATTAAAAATTTTTTAAAAAGAAGTCAAATAGTTAAATGACTTATCCATTGTCAAACTGCTGGTATCTGAGGTCACATTTGAACTCAGGTTTTCCTGATTCTAGGACCAGTTGTTCTAATCTGCTCTGCCATCTAATTGTCACATAGTGTGTGGTAGGACTGGGTTTTATTTTTACATTGGTTTTAGATTTAAAGGACTTTGAACTATTATACAAGTAGATAGACTTTATCTGGTCCAACCCTTTCATTTTAAAGATAAGAAAAAGAACACAGAGAAGTCTCACAATTATTAAATAGTGGCAGTTACTGACTTTGTACATCTACTTCACTACTTAATGGGAAACCCACAAGTGGAACTCTTCTATCTCTCTTTCTGATAGTTTGCTCACTACAGTTTGCCATTTTGAATTCTTCTAAACAAATCTATAAAGCAGTTTAAAGAAAATTTCATAGGTTTTGAAATAAAAAAAAATATATATATTTGCAGATATTCTATTTAGCAACAATCTTTTTATCCACTCTAGCTAGTACAAGTTATATACACATTAAATATTGGCTGAATTTAATTGAAAATTAAAAGTGATTTCTTTTTATTCAGTCAAAATTTCCTTCTTCTAACTCTGATCATTTCATCTTTTTTTTTTCATTCTCTGGCATTCTATAGAATAAAGCTAATCACTCTTCCACATGCTAAACCTTAGGATATTTTAAAACAACAATTATGTCCTAAGTCTTCACTTCTCCATGTCAAATATTTTCATTTCTTTCAATTAGTTCTAATATAATAACATGAAAATCTTGCCATCATTCTGCTTGATTTCATCTATACTAAACTTGTACACTTGATTTGTGAATTTATATGCATCAGCTTACTCCTCCTATTACAATTTGTTGAATTCATACCATAATTATACCTCATTGATTTTTAATGCTAATTCTGTCATCCATCATATTTCTTACTCCTCTCAGTTTGGTGTTATCCACAAATTTAATAATCATACTCTCTAAACCAAAATTCAAGTCTGATAAAAACATCAAAAAGGCTTAGACATCCCTTCACTTTCTTATTTCATTAATCAATAGTTGATATTCATTCAACTGTATTATTAACCAGTTCATCTTTTCTACCTTCTACATGGAGATAAGTGAAACTGTCAAATATATTGCAGGAATCAAGATTTACTAAGTCCACAGCATTTCCATATCTAATAGCTATCTAAGCAATGAGAAATGGAAAAAAGGAAGAAAAGAAAAAGAAAATGAGATTCATTTGACATAATTTAGAAACAATTAGAAATTATTTTATACTAGCCTCTTTAGTTTTAAAGAGAGAAAACAGGTACAAAGTTTAAGTACCTTTCCCTAATTCCAAGAGGGACAAAATTCAAACCTGGCTCCTTTAATTCCAAATTTAAGGCTCTTTCCATTCTACTCTTCTGGATTTCTTCAATACTTTGTAATTGTCAAAGACTAGCACCAACAATCCAGAGGGAGCAGCTAGAAGTTATTTCCATAGTCTGAGGTGTATTTTTCTTTAGGTTATTTAATCTTATTCAGAGACAATGTGGTGCTGTTATTGGCTTTAAAAAAAATGTAAACATCTCAACTTATTTTATCCTTTATTTCTCTCTTCCATGTAATTGTTTTACCCTAGTGTGAAAATCCTTCTTCTTGGTGGAGAATATGGTAGAGAAACAAAAGATTTGAGTAATTCACTTCCTTAGTTATCTGTGAATGTTATACAATCTGCTGCTAAACAACAGGTCTATCCCTCCTTGTTCTGATTATTCTGAAAACTGCTATCACCTTACTCCCACCAAAATATGAAAAGGAAAAAAAAAGCACTACTTTTTATCCATTTTATGGATATCCATTAAGGATATTTTTTTCTTCACTAGGAAAATATTTCTACTAAACTAGGAAAGCTTAGTCCGAAGCCAAGGATAGTTTATGTCTAATGAAATTTTAAATACTGAGGTAATTAATGACTGTAATGATTGAAAAGCTACACAACTGAGTAGTAAAGGCACATCTTTGGAGGCAGGAAGAGATGGGATCAAGCCTTCCCTTTGAGACATATTGGCTGTGGACTCATGAGCACATCACTTATTCTCTCAGTGGCCAGGGCACAACCCTAACATTCTAAGGAACACAAGACTTTCTGAGCTTGAATCAGTCAGGGAAATTTCTACACAGGTTCACAACAACAACAAAAACAATCAGCAGCAGCATCATAATTACTTACATTTATATAGTACTTTGTAGCTTACCATATGTTGACCATGCCACTTGGTAAAACAGGCAGTAAAAACTGAGAGTGGGGAAGAAACCAAAAAAAAAAAAAAAATTCTACAACATCCTTGACATAACCTTCTCTAGCTTCTACTCATACTTCTCTTGCTTAATTATTTCATGAGGCAGCCCATTCCATTCTCAAATGACTCTGTTAAAAAAACAAAACAAAACAAAACATTTTTTAATATTTTACTAAGCCCTGGATATTTTTCATCCATTAGCCTAGCATTCATAATCTGAAGAAACAGAAAATTAAACAGAGAAATTCTTCTGGAGGTAGTTGAGTTATGCAGTAGATAGAGCCCTGGGTCTCATGTGAGGAAGACCTGAGTTCCCATCTAGCTTCAGACATTACTAACTATATGGGCTTGAGCATGTCATTTAAAATCTGTTTGCCTCAGTTTCCTTAAATATAAAATAGGGATAATAATAACCTCTACTTTTCAGGGTTATTGTGAGATACTATTAAGGTGCTTAACTCAGTGTCTGGCATATAGTAGGCACTTAATAAATGTAGTGAGATCTCACTAATTATTTTAACTCAATTTTCATAATTCCCTTTTTTCTCATATTCTCAGGAATTTACCCCTATATTTCAACTATTCCTTATATGTTATAGCTTACATTAGCCTCATCAACCCAGTCATTCTCCTGGGCACATGTTTCATTTGTCAGTGTCTCATTTATAATTTGGCCTCCTCACTTGAACATAGTAGCCCAGATATGGTTTAACTAGCACAGGGTGGAAAGTAAGATTATGATGAAGTTCGGAACTTTATATTTCTAGTGTATAGCCTCTGAGCACATAACTCTTTTACAACTACATCACACTATGAATTTATATTGAACTAAAATGAACTCCTACATCTCTTTTTCAAATGAATTGCTACTAAGCCTGGTCATTCTCATCCTATATTGATGCAATTGATTTTTTTAAAATTAAGAACTTAATATGTATTGCTATTACAAGTATTTTTTTTTACCAGCACAGTGAGATAATCACAAATCTTGATTCTGCCATTCTGCAATTATCTATGCTTTTTTATCTCTGTGTCATTCAGAGTTTTAATAAACATGTCCCTCAAGTGATTTATTAAAAAGAATTTTTAACAAGATAGACTTGAGGATATATCTTGTGACATTCCACTAAAATTTAAATTTGACAGGAAATTTCAGTTATCATTGCTAAGTACCTTATTATGACTCTACTTAACAGTTTCCTAGGTTCAGATTTTACAATCTTGTCCATAAGAATATTGTGGAAGATGCTGTCAAATCTTTATTATTTCCATTTGTCATAAATGATCCATTTTCCTTACTTTATTCTATTGATTGACCTATGAAACAAATACAGAAGTCATGTAATGCAAATATCTAATCCAAGACAGATTTCATTTCTTAGTTAATCAATAAACATTTTTTACATCATATATAAGACATTCCACTTATTGCTATGAAAGAACAGAAAAATATACAAAAATTAGTTTCTGTCATTATAGCCCTTTCATTCTAGTTCAGGATAAAAAATGAATACCCATAAAAAATTAGATAACAAATTCTTGGGAATATACCATAAAAGTATTATCTGGGGAAGAAGGAAGAGTCATCTGTAATAAATATTTTTGTAAGAGCAAAATTAAAAATCCTTCTGAAGTAACTTTGCCAACTCCTATTTTATTACTATTCACCTTAGGATTCTAGTGATAAGCTTGATAGTATGGCAGTTTCTTGTACTGTCACTCATGAGCCCCAGTTTTTGATATATTTCCCATTGATTATCAGGCAGCTAGAGTTAATTAGCTTTTAGGGAAAGGCATTTTTGAAGGTCTTATAGTTGGTTTAATTAGCATGATAGAAGAATCCCATCCCAACACACACACAAACTAGAAACTATTTGAACATTCACAAATAGAGGAATGGTTAAGTAAATGGCTGGATATATATGTAATGAAATGGCAGGGTACATTTAAGGATGACAAGTATAAAGACTAAAGAAATTTAGAAAGACCTTAATAAAAATCAAAATAACACAGAGTACACTAACTGTGTCCATCAGTGAGGGGAAATAGTGTGAGAAAGAATGGGTAGAGAATCCTGATGAAGCCTTTGAGGGAATGACTAAAAAAATCATCAGGCATTTTATGCTTTAGAATTCCTTTAATCAGAAAAAAATGCAGAAAAAGACCAGTTTTATTAGCATTTAAAATTAAGTTTATAACAACCACTTAAAAATTAAAAGAGAAGCTATCAACAGAAATTTAATAATATAACATTAGTGCCCAGTGAATAATACAATCAGTAGTTGCAGTGAGAATTTGCATAGAGGGTAGAATTTGAACTAGGCTTTGAATATCATTAAAGAGGTGGAGAAAATGGCAAGAAAGTGCACTAATTATTCAGGGTCCTTGAAGATCAGAGAGTATATAAGGAGGAACATTGTAGAAGATAAAATTGGAAAAGTGTATTTTGTATCAGGCTGTCTAGAGCCTTGAATTTTAAGTTAAAGAACCAGGACTTTATCATATAGGTCATAGATAACCACTAAATGTTTTTTTTTTTTTTTTAATTTCATTTACATGATTTCTTGTGATATTGAAGAAAGCTTATCATGTGAAACAGTATCCTGTTTTTTTCCCCCTGAGGCAATTGGAGTTAAGTGACTTGCTCAGGATTACAATTTAAAAAATATCAAGTGTCTAAGGTTATATTTGAAGTCAGGTCCTCCTGACTCCAGGGCCAATGTCTATCCATTGAACCATCTAGCTGCCCCAACAATATCCTTTTTCCTTGCTGATTATACATTCTTTTGGTTAAAACTAAGTTAATATAGGATCTTGTTAATTATTTAAGAGCAACATTAAGGGAAACCATTTATACGATTATTCATAATTCCCTTCATAAAAGCCCAGTTGAACTTTTTCTTTGCTGCTTATCTATTATTCAAAGTAAAATGATAGTCAAGAGAGGGAAGAAAATATTATAGGAACATTAATTTAAGTGTCTGTCATTACAATCTTGTTATATGAATCATTTTGTAATTATCTAGTTTCTCCAATATACCTCTTAGGCCATATTGAATTGTGGATTTCCTGGCATTTATGAGTGTAGAATGTGTTAATAGGTATTGAAGTCACACAGTTATTCTATCATCTAAACTAATGAAAGACAGATCCTTATACAGATTATATTTAAATGTGAAGATCTTTAAAAAGGTCTCAAATATTGATCTTTATCATTTAATACCAGATCGGATTTTCATCTCACATATATTTGAAGCACTTTTAAAATAACAAATGTATTAATGTTTTGTTTTGAATTCATTCATCTTCAAAATTCAAGAAATCAGGGTATTTGTTTTCAATTTTTATGCGAGGTAAAACTACCCTTAATGCAATCTATTTATAACTTAGTAGATGTCTTAGGAGTTGACTAAGGTTTAGAGAAGTACAGAAACTTAATTAGTAGATGCATAGCTACTATCAGTGAGATTTTCCTACTTCCATGTCCTTTACTCTACTAGTCACATGAAGCTAACATGAGAAACAAATGTTAATTAAAAAAAAAAAAAGTTGAAGGACATGTTTTTTTTTTTTTTTGTGTGTGTTTTTTTTTAAGTATTTTTTAGGATATGTTATAGAAACTGTACCAATTTGACCATTTTACTCTATGTAAGTCTGCAATGACCATGGATTTTTCATAAAAATCACTGTCATTGCAAGATCCCAAAGTGATCCAAATCATCAAAGAAATCTTATGTTCCGTTTTGAACATGATGTGTAGATCACTACATTCTAAGGATATGAATAAGTTATGATATTGTTATGCTAGCTCAGTTAAGCAGAATATTCAACAATGGCCTGAAAGGGTTATATATATATATATATCCATTCCTCTTCCTCAGGATTGTCAGGTTCTCCTGAGGGATTTGGAGAGTGTCTAATTTTTGCCATTGGCACAAGCTACAATCAACAGTGTTTGCTCTATTTATGAGATCCATAGCACCTTACTTCAATATAGGGGCCAGATTAACTTTTTTTCTTTATATATTCTATTTTATTTTTAATTTTTTTATTATTATATCTTTTTATATCCAAAATATATGCTTGGGTAATTTTTTCAATATTGACCCTTGCAAAACCTTCTGTTCCAGATTTTCCCCTCTTTCCCTTCATCCCCTTCCCTAGGTGGCAGGTAGTCCAATACATGTTAAATATGTTAAATTATATGTTAAATCCATTATATTTATGCATATCTATACAGTTATCTTGCTGCACAAGAAAAATCGTATCTAGAAAGAAAGAAAAAAACCTGAGAAGGAAAATAAAAATGCAAGCAGACAATAACAGAAAAAGTGAAACTACTATGTTGTGGTCCATATCAGTTCCCATAGTCCTCTCTCTGGGTATAGATAGGTTCTCTTCATCACTGGACAATTGGAGCTGGTTTGAATCATCTCATTGTTGAAGAGGGCCATATCCATCAGAACTGATCATTGTATAGTTTTGTTGTTGTTGTGTATAATGATCTCCTGATTCTGCTCATTTCACTCAGCATCAGTTCGTGTAAGTCTCTCCAGGCATCTCTGAAATCATCCTGTTGTCATTTGTTATAGAATAATAATATTCCATAATATTCATATACCATAATTTATTCAGCCATTCTTCAATTAATGGGAATCCACTCAATTTCCAGTTTCTTGCCACTACAAAGAGGGCTGCCATAAACATTTTTGCATGTGGGGCCCTTTCCCTCCTTTAAGATTTCTTTGGGATATAAGCCCAGTAGTAACACTGCTGGATCAAAGGGTATGCACAGTTTGATAACTTTTTGAGCATAATTCCAGATTGCTCTCTAGAAATGCTGGATCTTTTCACAATTCCACCAACAATGTAGCCAGATTAACTTTTACAAAAGAATGTTAACTTCAAAGGTATAGCAAAAACAAGCATACAAACAACTCTACCAAACAGCTAAGGGTGGAAGATAATCCCTTTGTCCATATCATCTCAGTTTCTGGGGAGTGGAGTGGGGTTAATTTTACAATTTAACTCAGTTCCTATGTGAAATCATCCTAAATTCTAAATCTAAAACTCTGGTGGGCTTGTATTTTAACACCTTGGGTTTTCAGATATTCCTTGGTAGGTTGGCAACAGTATCTAGCCTGGAATTGTGACCCACTATCACTATGTCTGAAACCTTGTGTGTTAGATGGCATGACCCTGAGAATGAAAAAAATGGAAGTGGGAGGGGCAACAGGCCTAAACTTAGTCTCATGATTAGTGCCCATGCTGTAGGTAAAGAGACATTCTCAATCTGATAGTTAATTGTAAAGACACAATCAGTTCTGACAATGCAGTCAATGAAAAAAGTCTACTCCCACCAGGTGATAAGGGTGCCATCTCCTAGAAGCAAAGCATATTGTTTCTCTTATGTATGTATTGATTTTAAGTAATTTGGCCATACTCCACAGTTGAGTTATAATAGCATCCACAATTTTTAGGCATTCTGATTTAAAAGGATCATCATCCTGTATTTTCCCTTTAGAGAATAAATGATCTCTCAAATACAGTCTGATTCTCTCTTTAATGTGCCCATTTCAATCACTCATGTTAGAATCAAGGATTTTTTTTTTTACCTGATTCCTAGAAAACATGATAGATTTGAACTCCTGGGATAAAAGACTTCTAAGATATGGAAGTGGAGAAAAAAAATTAAAGTAGATTGTTACCATTTTTTAATGGATTCAAAGAATTCTTTTTAGAAAGACACTGGTTTTTGCATTTGTTGAAAATTGATTTGACCACACTTTAAAAAAGTAACAATTGAATGCATTATTTTAAATTAATTGCACTGAAAATGCTCATTCCTTATGCTCTCTTATGTGTCTTATGCATGAGCAATGGGTCTGCAGCAAGAGAAATATAGTAAGTCCTTATTCTACCTCTAATTTCTCCCTTTACAATATGTAGCTCACTAATTAGACATTTATTCTTGGAAATGAATTCTTGTGTAAGACAAATGTTTAAATAATGAAGTAGAACCTGGGAGGGCGTGAACTATAATTTCCATTCAAATAGAAACCAGTAGTGCTTGTACCACTTCTTATTTACAACATTAATACATCCTCACCAAGGTCTATATATTTGATTTCAATTCACTTGCCTTTTATATAAAGAAAGTTAAGTCTCTCTCTTTTAAACAAATGGAACTTGGATTGAAATCAAGTTCGCCTTCATGGTGTTTCTATATCAATGTTGTAGATAAGGAAGATACTAGTTTGCCATTTTCTTGGCAGGAAACCTTGTTGAATTCATTTTTTTAAAAGTATTTAATAGAGAATTAAGTTGTATTGAATTTAAAAAAATGTCATGTATTCACAGCTTTTGTCTGTGCTTTATTTGAAGTTGTACATGCATTAAGTGATATGTTCATAGTCTTGATAGGGAGGAGATAGGGCAGACCTAGGATATCACTGGCTTTCTAGTAAGAAAAAAATTCCTCTAATCTATTCTGTAATTTATAGACAGACTGTTTCCTGGGATACTGGAAGGTTATTTGCCCAGAATCAGAAGTAGGTCTTGAACCCATGTCCTCCTGTCTTTATGTCTCTAATCATTGTTCCTCTGTACACCTAGAATTGTATCCACAATTCTTATACTTTGAGAAAGTATCACAGATAATCCATATAGGTGCTACATGTAAATATATATTGCATATTAATATCCAACATATTCCCAAATTACTAATGGAACGGTTCTTTAAAATGCGAACACATGAGACAATGAGATGATACCCTGAATAGAATGTTGGACCTTTAATCAGAAAGACCTGAATTCATCAAAAACCTCAGATACTGACTAGCTGGGTAGGTCACTTCAGCTTCATCTTTGCCATTTCCTCATCTGTAAAACTAAGAATATAATAGCATCTATCTCTCATTTCCTGTGGCAATAAAATAAGATAATTTTTGTCAAATAAATTGCAATTTCAATGCATTATATGAATGCTAATTATTATTATCAATAATACAGGACAGACAGAAGTTTCAAGGACTTTCTTTTTTGCAAGCCAATTGAGGTTAAGTGACTTGCTCAGGGTCACATAATTAGGAAGTATTAAGTACCTGTGGTCGAATTTGAACTCAGTTCTTTTTACTTCAGGTCCAGTGCTTTACCCACTGAAACATCTAGCTACCCCAATGACTTGTTTTATAAACACAGAAAAAATTTACAAAGCTTCTTAGCTGCTTCCATTTTTTTCTGCTGAGATTGCCCAATTTTAATTTACTACTTGATGAATTCCTGTCGCACAAAAAAGAAAATCTATTAAACAATGGTGGCTATACTTGAGAGTTTCTTTAATACTCATAAATATCATTTTCCCATCTGATAACTCTTCCTTGATGGTGTGGTTACTCGTTTTTTTCACTTTTCATATGTCAACAAATATCAGGAAATGATTGGAGGGTTGGAAAAACAAGTAATTCATTTATTTGGGTATCATATTTATGTGGGTATTCCTGAAAATAAGATAGAGTGTCATAATCATATTAATTAATTGTATATGATAATCAGTTCAAATATCAAAAAGTAAGTACGGAATAAGTACTAAATAAATACTTAGAGATCTACATGTTTGAGTCATCTTCCTGTTCAGTTACTTTTCTTTGGACCAGCTTGGGTAATAAGTCAGAAGTGGTTTATCCTGGCTTATCCTAAATGGATAGAAAGAGGAGCCAGGAATAGTTCAATTTCTGCAACTAAAGGAACAGAATGAACTTCAAGAAGAAGGCTGTATTCCTAACCAGGAGTCTATCTAAATCATACTAGAAAAGTGCCCAAGGATTACAGAAAAATGTAGAGTTTGTCACAGGTGAGATCTCATTAAGTATTATTGGTTTATATGACATGTAACTATCTTAAAAATGGTGTCCAAGAAAAAGTTAAAAAAAAACATTTAAGAAATACTGAATTTCAAGATATTTTAAACACTCCATTCTCACAACTTGGACCAATACCTTTTCTCCAAACTTGAAATTTCATTTTCCATCTTTGTACCTTTACACAGGCAGTTCCTCCATGGTTCTAATTTCTGTCTGGCAGCTAGGTGGCTCAGTTGGTAGAATGCTGAGCCTAAAGTTAGAAAGATTCAGCTTCCTGAGTTCAAAATGGCCTCAGACACTTGTGAACTTGGGTAAGTTCCTTTCTTCTGTTTACCTCAGTTTACTCATCTATAAAATGAGGTGGAGAAGAAAATGGCAAACCATTGCAATATCTTTACCAAGAAAATCCCAAATAGGGTCACAAAGAGTCACAATTGAACTCAACAACAACACTTCAGTCTCTTAGAATCCCAAATGTCCTTCAAGGCTTAGACTAGCACAAGTTTTCTTAATTCACTTCAATGTTAATGCTCTATCTCTTCAGAACTTACCCTTACTTAAGTCATTAACATGACATTCTTCCCCACCTAAAAGAATGTAAACTTCTTGAGAGCAAAGATGATCTCATATGCTTCAAGAGTATGTGATTGTACAATACATGAGTACATAATTGTAATTGTATCATAATTCCTTCACATGGTGCACATTTAACAAATATTTATTTTTTCCATTTTGTTTATCTTAAATAATTTTATAAGAATAATATAAACAGAAAGGTTCGACTGAGATCTGTTTGGTTTTGTTTGAGCAAGCTACTAGCTAAAAGGAAGCCAAAATCTATGACAGTTTTCAAATTTCAATTTCTTAATTATAGTGGCTACCCCTACTAACTACACTGTTGTTAGCAATATCTTCTGCACCTACTGAGGTCCAATCTACTCTCAAACTTACTTTCTCAGTGAATATTGCCTCTTAGCCACTCTTCATCGAATCCAAACTTTATTGCTTCTTAGTTTTAAATTGATACTCCTCAACCCTAGTTCATTTTCTTGCTTCTATCTAAGGGATAGTTTTTTAGGACTTCCCTATATGGAAAATTAACAATCTTTGAATTCAGCATCTTCTTGATCTGAATTCATTGTAACGCTAAAGCTTTACGGAAGGAAAATTATGTAGAATTATGTTGGAAAATATTTTGCTTATCTACTTTATAAAAATGTAATAACATTCAAGAGTATTATTGTCCCTGAAAAGGAGATGCCTATGATGGTTCATAATACCATATATCTTATAGGGGAATAGATTTTTTTTGTGTGTGTTTTAATGTTATTTTGAGATATGAAAGAGATGAGTGTTCTTACCACATTTGTGATACTAAATTGAATTCAGTCTATTGGGTCCTCATTGTGTACAACCTTTCTGTCTGATTAGAGAAAAACCTGGCTGAACCATTTTCTCCTTTAAGCAAAAACAAATATGATGGTTTATGTGCTGCTTAGTTAAATAATAGTTATGATAATCTAATAATAGTAGAGAATAACCTGATTTAAAATGATGTTATAAAAATATTTCAACTCTGTATATTTTGTCTTAGATAGTTAGACCTTTCCTTCACCTTTCAATTCATATTTACTAGGGTAGTAAACAGAGAAAGATAGCAAAAGAATAGCCTACCGCTAGATTATTTTGCATTTCTTCCTCCTCTGTCCTACCTTTAGCCTTTTCTACAGATGAGGAAAAACTAACTTGCCTCATTAAATCTTTAATGCAGTGTATGGAATGAAAGCTATATTATTACATGTGACATCAGGTTATATTGCAGAATAACTGAAAAGTTGCTTGCAAACAAGCTGTTTCTTTCCCCGGGAGGTAGAATTAAAAGAGGTACTCCTGGGAAATAGCTACTTGTGGTGCTATTTTCTTAATTGGGTAAATTTGATGATCATGAAAATGAAGAATTTTAGAGCATTAACTATCTCCAAGAATACATGGGTGCCTTCAGAATTCTAGATCAGCGTTTCCCTGAAGTAATACTTGCCAATAACTATGGGAAAGGAAGTGAAAGGTCAGATTTTCTATGCCATTCATGGAATAGCCTTTTCTAAGCAAATTGATTTTCATTTAGCAGATACAATTTTCATTGCTGATAAGGATTGTCAAGCTTTTCCAAGTATCATAAGGATTGCTTAAGAGTAAAATGAATTGAATTATCATTTTTAAAGAAAATTTTGTTTTATTTCTTCATTCAATGTTACCTTCTTTCTAAAAATTATTTTTCCCCCAAAACAACAGCAACAAATTTCTATATTTACATTGAGAAGCAGAAAGTTATACTGGGAATTAGGAAGGTATGAGTTCAAATCCTAATTCAGATACTTAATATTTATGTAACCCTAAGCAAGCTACTAAGCCATTTTCATCATTAAAAGGTAATAATGGCATATTCGTTATAACAATATAAGAATCAAATGAGACAAAATGTCACTTTTTAAAATCTTAAAGCTTTACATAAATGTCACCTAGTGGTTATTCTTACCACATAATACTCTATCATTATTCTGTCATAGAAATAATATATTTTTGTTCTAGTACACTTAGTCAAAAAAAATGAAGTTCACCATAATAATGCTTAGTCACACATATCACATCTGAGTTTTTAAATATATTTTTATTTATTCTGTTATATTTTTTCCCAATTATATGTAATTATATGTTTCATAATTTTTTTTATTTTCATTTCTTTACCTATTTTTTTCTTTTCCACATTGTGTCCAATTCATCTTTCTGCTTTAAAGCTTTGCTTGAAACTGTTTTGATGTCATCGTCCTTTTCCGAGTTTGTTCTTGATATTCCTTCTCACTATAACAGTTTTTTATGATCATTTGGTTGTTGTTATTTATTCATTTTTCTATCCCATCTTCATTTTCTACTTTATGATAAGTTGGGTATTGGGGGAGAGCTACATTGTCTCAAGCTTTTGACTTTTTAGCACTGTTGTCTTCAGAGCTAATTCCAGGGGTTTGAAAGTTTTCATTGCTTCCAAGGTGGTTTGATCTGGGCAATGTGGGTGAGGGGAAATGTGGTCACTGCTATTTTTGTCTTCACCATTGTCTTTACCCAAGAAGGGCCCCTGATATCTTGGAATTACAATGAATACTGTTTTTCAGGGCTCCAGATCCCTTGCAACCAAAAATAATACTGGTCCTCAGGGTTTCCATTCTCTCTTGAGTTAAAGAGCATCTTTCTGCTTTTGAACTGTGTCTTAGAAATGAATATGGAGTTGCCAGTGTCTAGTTTTCACCTAGTGCATATGTCTTCTGTAATCTCTTTCTTAGCAGTTGCCAAGTACTCTTGCCATCAAGTACTTGAAGCTGCTATTCCTTTTCTTGCTATCACCTAATCCTACCACTGGTGTTTTGTAATGCCAAAGAAACTGAGCAAGACAAAGGTTAGAGACCAATTCAATAGTTTATTAAATGGAGAGAAATACTGGACCAGATGGATCTTAGTCCCAGGGCTGGAGGAGACTATCATTTCAAAGAATCCAGCCCTGAGTACTGGGACAGCAAGCTTTTTTATAGGACAACAAGAACAGTGACATAATGGGGGAGGTACCTAGGTGAGGGGAGTCCCCTAGGATGACACAACCGAGGGAGATTACTGATATTCTAATGACATCTAAACCTTTATCCTGTCAAACATTAAGAAGGAATGTCTATAATCTAAAGATATAAAACCTTCATCTCATCAACCATTTAAGAGGGAATGATTATAGCCTGGGGTTTTGGGACAGAGCAACTGAGGTAGACCTTAATCTCATCAAACATTAAGAGGGAAAGGTTATAACCTGAGCAGAATAACTAAATAGGACAATTGAAGAAATTGGGTCACGACATTAAAAGGGAACTTTGGTACAACAGTTTCATCCACATGGGTCTTGGTTCAGCCTCCATCCTTGTTACAGATCTCTCTTCCAAACCTTCTAAATTATTTTAGGCTAGAATAATATCTCACCAACCTTTTGTTGTTTTCTGCTGCTGTACATTTCTATTTGAAGTATTATTTTAAAGTTGTTTGGAGGATATGTTGGGGCATCTCTGCTGAGTAGTTTTTCTACTAGGTCATCCCACCCCCAGAAGTTCCATGTCTGAATTTTTAATTATAAACTACTTTGGTATCCTAATTGCATTTTAGCATGGGGGGCAGCTAGGTGTCACAGTGCTTAGAGTATTGGGCCTGGAATCATGAAAACTCATCTTCCTAAATTCAAATCTGGTCTCATACAATTATTAGCTATGTGTCCCTGGGCGATTCACTTAATCCTGTTACCCTCAGGTTCCTCATCTATAAAATGAGCTGAAGATGGAAATGGCAGACCACTCCATTATCTTTGCCAAGAAAATCTCAAATGAGGTCATAAAAAGTCAGGCAAGATTGAAAATGACTAACAGCAACAACAAAGCTGATAAAGTTAGCCTTGGAATCAAGAAGACTTATCTCTGATACATCATAGCAATATGATTCTGGGAGAATCCCTTAATCCTAAAATGCTTCAGGCTATAAAGCACAGATCAATTATACAATCTACACTGATAGAGGGAATCCCCTCATTATAATTTCCATATTTCACTGAATTCATAGGATTAAAAAAAATCATAGAATTAGGTATAAAAAAAAAGACTTTGAAATTCATCAAATTTGGATCCCTAATTTTGCAGATGAGGAAGCTGAATCACACATACACACAAATGACTTCTCTAAGCTCATACAGTCATAAATGAGAGGACCAAGATACAAACTAAAGGCTTCTGATATTCTTCAACTGGTCCTCATATGGCACAGATTCAAGGTCTTTTATCATCCTGTTAAACCTCTCTATCAATTGATCAATAAACATTTACCACTTGACAAGCATTTTGCTAAACACTAGGGATACAAAAAAATGTCAAAAGACAATCTCTGCTTTTAAGGGATTTAAAATCTAAATGAGGATACCACAAACAAATATTTAAATAAGCTAGCTACAGAATAAGTAGGAAATAATTAATAAATAAAAGGCACTATAGGATTAAGAGAGATTGGAAAAAGTTTCACATAGTAGACAGAATTTCAGGTAAGTCTGGGAAGCCCTTAGATGGAAATTATGTAAAACCATTTCTCTATCATCGCCACAAAAAAATAGTGTGAGAAACTTTTAAATGCCCTTCTAGAATGGAGGTAAACTAAATCTATAGTATGTCTTTACTTTACAGTATATCAGTCAAGTAATTCTATCAAAAAGATTAATAAGCACCTAGAGGCATCTAGAAGGCAAAATAGAAAGAGTGCTGTGCCTGGAGTCAGGAAGACCTGAATTCAGATCTGCTTTTAAAGAACAGGTTTGTGACCCATAGCAGCTCAATTGAATTTGTTGCCTAAGTTTTTCATCTGTAAAATGGGGATAGCAATAGCACCTACTTCCAATGGGTGATGCAAAAATCAAATGAGATAATAATTGTAAATGTGTGCTATAAACACCTGAATTAGCCTTTTCCCCAATGCAGCTAATAACAAACAAATTAGCTTATTTCTCCAAACTCAACTCATAATGATCTTCAGTACTCCTGACAAGACTGTCATGCTTTCACTTATCATACATCATCTTCCTTTGCTTCCATCTCTTTGGCCTTTTTCAGAAATCTCAGTTGCTTGATGAGGTTCCTCTGTGTCTATGTATCTTTGTACTACATTTATTTTTCTTCTTCTTTATGATAGTTTTTTGTTGTTGTTGTTGTGCTTCAGAAATTATTATTTAGTTCCTCATGAATCAATAAGGTGCTATTAATCACCTACTATGTACAAGAGAACCTTTTGAGGACAGAAATTATTTTTGTCTTTCTTTGAATTCCCAACATTTGGCACAGTGCCTGGTACATAGTAAGGGTTTGATAAATATTTGTTGACTGACCAGGAATAAAAATACAAAGAATGAGATCAACTCTACTTCCAAATAGTTTAAATTCTAAGACAACAGCTTTCATTTTAGTTTTATTGTATCCATATTATTTTACTTTGTAGGAAGCTGCCCAGTCTTACTCTGAACCATTTGAAATCTGCTGTCTCCAAATCTAAGATGACTGACAATTTTCTGTTTTTCCTTTCCTCTCTGAGAAGTTATAAAATTCAGTGAATATTCTTCTCAAGGTTCTCATTATTTCTACTCCAGCAATTACTTCTTCCTTTTTGAGAATCCATAATGAAAATTTACCTTTTAAAAGAAGAAATCACTAGAATCTCTAAATCACTAGCTGTTTTGCATTAAACAGATATTTCCAACTTATGTACTATAACACACACACACACACACACACACACACACACCTGATGCATTTGTGCATTGGATACCTCCATGTTATCTTGATTGGTTCTCATCATCCTCTCCCCTGGTGATTTAAGCAAGTCTGGTACATGTTTATATACCAAAGATTTTGTCTCATAAACATAAATGTTTGACAAGAACAATAGTAATAATGACATGAGAGTAAGCTATAGATATTTTTATATAGCTGTAGCACTAAGTCCACTTTCTACCACAGTTTTAGGTATCACAGACACACAGTCCTTCTATTCCTGAATTTTCTCAGGTATCCATTGCAATTAAAGTCATATTTCTTTAAAAAATCTATCTTTAAAACATCATTGAATGACTATGGAATACTCATCAGTATAGTGACCAGTCTTGACTTTAAACTTCTCCCTCAGTGAGAAGTAAAAGAAAATAGATGGAGAAAGAGGCCTAAGTATTCAGACAAGGTAAAAAGGTAGATTTATTTTACTTGAATGAATGTATTTACTAGAAAGCAGATTTTTAAAGGAGGATACAGGGAATCCTTTGAAATTGGAAATATTTTTAAAAGCATGAACAAAACAGTTAAAATTAAGTAAATTGTTATAACCAACAAATGATATGTCTTCACTCAATTGTTGCTTCAAGATACTTGATATAACATTAGTGTGAATTTTGTTCTTTAGCTAGCATTCTTTACCTTTGATATGTATGGTGCTAGTAAGCTTGAAAACTCATCTGTGTGCATATGTGTATCTATGTGTGTTTTTCAGTTTGAGCTATAGAAACACTGAATTACCTTTTATCTTTATAAAAGCAGTGCTTTTTAAAGATCCACTTTCTCTTGTTCAGACCATTCTCACTTAGTAATAACTTGGATTAAGAATAGTCTACAGGAACTAACAGTGAACATGTACAAAAATCAATTGAATGTTAATTAACTGGTTATTGTGTGCCCAACACTGTAACTGTAGGGAATACCCAAGAATAAGATGTGATTCCTATCCTGAAGGACTTGTCATGTAGTTGAGGAAAGAAAACCAATATTAATGAAATAATTAGAAAATAATTAAGTATGAAATTGCATGCTGATGTTACCAGAAATTTCCAGATAGAATGGTTAACCTGTCTAACAGTTGTTCGAAATGAGATGAGACTTGAACTAGACATAAAAGATTGTGTAGAATTTGAGTCGTTGGAGAACAATTAACCATAACATTCTACTAAGACAGAATAGAGCAAGAAATGTCTCATATTTGAGGGAAAGTAAAGAAAATGATCTAACTGTAGAAATGGGTCTATGTAGGTGTTTAGTGAGAAATAAGATAAGAAAGCAAGATCCAGGAATGGAGAGTCTTGAAAACTGATCAAAAAAAAAAATTGAGAGTAGGGGACAGCTAGGTGGTACAGTGGATAGAGGACCAGCCCTGAAGTCAGGAGGATCTGAGTTCAAATTTGATCTCAGACACTTAACACTTCCTAGCTGTGTGACCTTGGACAAGTCACTTAACCCCGATTGCCTCAGCAAAAACAAAACAAAACAAACAAAAAAACTTGAGAATAGATCTTGCAATCAAAGGAAGCTACTTATAGATTCATTATTAGGTGAGAAAACATGATAAAAAACATCCAATAAGCAGAAAGTCCACAGCCTGTGAAACCAGTTTAAAGGATTAGAATCACACAGATAAAAAAATAATGATATCTAGATTAGTGCTCTAACAATGGGGAATTTTATATTTTACAAGGGAAAAACTGATAGGACTTAGTGATAACTTGGATACAGATAATATAGTTTGATTTGTGAATTTCACAAATAGTTTTAAGCATTTTATACAAAGCACTCTGTTTCATGCTGTGGGGAAATATAAAATACAACAAAACATAAAACCCACTCTCAGGGGTCTTAAGGACTAGCAGGATAGATGATACGTATATCTTTCATAAAAGGCAAAATGTAATGAGTGCCATAGTAAAGGTTTAAGAAAAAGGATTAGCATAAAGTTAGGAGAGAGAACTGCTGAATGGGGAGAATTTAAAAAAGCTTCCTTAAAGAAATGTTTGTTCAATTTAATTGAATTGGGGTTATTTGAATGGTGATCAGAGAGGCCAGTAGAGGCAAGTGAAGAGCTGAGAGCTCTGTGTATTTTATGAAGGAAGGAGAAAATTAGGGCAGGAGAGTGAGAGGAATAAGAATGAGAAATGATAGTGGGGGGATCTAGATTCTAAAGGAGGCAGAAAGAGGAAGACCAAGAGAACCACCATTTTAGAGACAGAGTTATTACTCTGATCCTAGAATAAAAGATAAGGGTAAAAAAAGGCTAATTCTCTAAAATATAATAGCTGTCATTTATTTGCTAAACTAAGTGCTTTGCAGCATTTTATAAATATGATTTTATTTGATGCTTATGAAGATGAAGAAACGAGGCTGCGAGGGGGAGTGACTTGTCCACTAAAGTGTAACTATTAAGTGTCACATACAAGCTTTGGATCTAGTTTTATTCTGCTGACAAATACACAGCCCTTTTCCATTATATCATGAGCCATCTCTGGCATTTTATTTTATTTTATTTTATTTTGCTATCTTACAGCTTCAAGAGTTCCAGTAAAATAGCAATTTGTTTTGCTACTATTTAGTAGTAGCCAACACTTAATAACCCCATATTGAGCTTTCTTGGAAAAGATGCTGGGTTAGTTTGTAGTTTCCTTCTCCAGCTCATTTTATACAAGAGGAAACTGAGGCAAACAGTGCCCAGGATCACACAGCTAGTAAGTATTTGAGGCCAAATTTGAACTCAGGAAAAGGAGTCTTTCCTGATTCCAGGCCTAGCTCCTTATCCTCTGGGTTATTAATTGACCATAGGAATTTATTAGTACTCATTTAAATTCAAAATAATCTATGGTTTAGATCACTAGAAACTCAAATTTTTTGTGTAAAACTATTCATTCCACTTTTGCCTGACACACTACCAAGAATTTTTTTAAAGTCTTTTAAGAACAGCTTTAAAGTTCTCTTTTCCAATACATCATTATTGAGCAAGAATGCTCAGCCGATTGAACAAGTTTGAAATTTGGGAGGCTTGTACTAATAGAACTGAACTTTTCATAAAGGGTCTCCCCTCATTACTCACAGTAATGCTGAATGCCACCATCCCAGCAGATATTTATCATTTTCGATATAGTAGAAAATTATAGTAGCAACAGTTTTCTGAAGAACAGGGAAAGAAAGATATTCTCTGATTTTGAGAGCCATATTAGAACTTCCTATAATGAGCTCTCAGAAACCATTGCAGCATATTGTTGTTTTTTTAGAGTGTAAAAGTCCTTTTAAATAAGCTATAAAATACTATATACAGTCTCAGTAAATCAGCATTGAAGCTCTCCCCCTTCCACCCAGGGAGTGACTTTGGTCAGTAGTGTATATTAGAAAGTCAGCGAGGCAGCTATCATAGATCTCTGTCTCTGAGAAGAGCATGAAACAAACCCTAGAATACAAATCAGCTCCATTTTGTCAACAGCTTTATTGACTGTGTTGTGCTGAAATAAACAAAGCTACAGTTTAGCATTTGCTTGAAATTTTGTCTCCTATGATTACAGTCTGGATTACTGTCCTAAATTTTTTTGTTGATGATGGAATTGTTTTCTTTAGAATAAGGTCATTGTCAGAGTAGAGAAGAAAAAAAAAAAAAGGGCAAGTGTACAGCAACTGACATGGTTGTCAAGGGCAAGGGAAGACATTAAAAAGCATTTGAAGGGGATGAAATCATGTTCATTTGAACTAAACTCCTTCCACCATGGTAGAGGAGAAGAGATCTTCCCTTTCTACTTTTTGATGGAAGATTTTTATAATATAAAATTCACTGCTGCTTTTTCATACTTTCTTGACCTCTAGTATTTCCCAGCTTATGATCTATGTAAGCTGCCTGTCGAGTGGGTAGACTGATGTTTTCCTTGAATAAATTTATCCATATGAGATGAAGCAGTGACCCTCAGGAATCTATAGAATTCTTCTTCTTGTACCCCATTGTTAACACAATCATTTCTCTAATAGGAAATTCCAAAACCCAATCTGTGGAATAATGAGAGCAAAAAGATCTGTGTTCTGTTTATTTTAGCATTTAACTTTATTTCAACAATTCTCTGATTCCAGAAAAAATGATACATTTTATTTACTTATTTGTATATATAACACACTCATACATATATATGTATCATAATTAGAATTGTTCAATAGAGTTCACATAAAGAAATTATTTTCATCCACATTTCTAACTTCCTCAATCATATTTTTTTCAAAATATTTCCTTGAAATAATTAAATATTTTTAAAGAAAATTCAAACATTTTCATAGCTACCTACTAACTTTTGTACAAAGCTATGATAATAAATTTTATATAGCATTTTAAATTTAGTAAAATACTTTACAGATAATCTCATTTTAGTCTCACAAAAACCCTGAGATACAAATTCTATTATTATCCCCATTTAACAGATAAGTAAATTGAGGCAAGTGACTTGGAAAAGCATGAGGTTATATCCAAACTCAAGTTTTCCTGCCTCCAGATCTAGTGCTCTAACCACTGTGCCACTTAACTATATGGGATTATAGATTTAAACTTGGAAGGGAGCTTGGAGGTTACCTATTTAACCTTCTTATTTTATAGATGAGAAAATGAGGATCCACATTTTCACTCAAGGTGGTAAATAGTAGAGTTAGGATTCAATTCTGTATACAATGCTGCTTCTATCAGAATAACTCAGCAAAGGAGAAAAGTAACTAGAGTTTCTTTTCATTTAGCATATTCAGCCAAATAACTATTTAAATTTCTTTACTATATTTTAAATTCCTGAGACTGGGAACTAAACATAATTTCATCTTTGTATCTATAGCTATTAGCACCATGCTTTGTATATAATGTGTGTTCATAATAAAGTTTATGTTAGATTATTGTTACTATTAATAATAATAAGCTTAATGCAGGATCATAATCTGCAACTCTTGCTGCTGGACTGTTTGATCTCAGAAGTTCTAAGCTACAGCATGGATAAAGATTATGTGTCTAAAACAATCCCTAAATCCAACATCAGTATAATAGTAGAGTGTGTAAGGGGGTACTGGGCACCAAGCTGCTTAAGGAAGGGTAGACTAATGTACATTGAGAGCCAAGCATGCCTTCCAGCTGTTGTATCAGTCTTGAAAGAGGTCACTGTTCTATTAACATAAGCAAAAAAAAAAAAGTATTAATTTGAAGTTTCATCCACAATCATTTTTAAAATTATACTGTTATGGAAATGCTTGTTGTAGTCAATTAATTAAAAATTAAAACAAAGATCTATACTTCCTACCTTTACTGTTGTTAGGTCATTTCACAACTCTTTGTGACCCCATTTGGAGTTTTCTTGCCAAAGATACTGGAATAGTTTTCCATTTCTTTCTCTAGCTGATTTTACAGATGAGAAAACTGGGGCAAAAGTGATTTGCCCAGGGACTTGCTCAGGGTCACACAGAGTTAAGTGTCTAAAGTAGCCATTGAACTCAAGAAGATGATTCCTAATTCCAAATCCAACACTCTATCTGCTTTCTTTGTATAGAGCAAGAACTTAATAAATGCTTTATTCTTTCATTTCTTACAGGTGACAGCAGCTGGAGGACAACTGAAATTTACTATTTCTTATGACCTCATAGGAGAAGAAGATGATCTAGAAAATGTGCTGCAACTTATGATCATACTAGAGGTAAAGACTCTGTGTGCCATTGAGGGGACATAACTGTTTTATATCAGCTCATTTAGTGGTTTAGATAATTATCTTATGTTAATTGTAACTTGATATGAAGTTGCAAAAAGAAATCACATGCTTGATGAAAGTTCGTTTTCCCCCCTCTTATATATCTCTATGACACAGACCTAAGATGCTGGGCAAATAAAGTCCTCCTTGTAACAGAAGATCTTTAGGCTAAGACATGTGGCAGTTGACAAATTATAGTCATTAAAACTCTATGACAGTTTTTTTGTGAGGACTCAAGTGTTAGTTACAGTGTCTGAGCAAAATCTGATTTGAATAATAACATTATTCCCTTCTAACTTCTTTTGATTCTTTCTGTTTGGACTCTTCAGTTTCTGAACTGAATTGTGCTAAAGTCAATGAAAAGTGAGGTTGACCATTGGGATTCCACGGAAAAGATTTGACTGCTAAAATTGTTAACTGAGTGTGATGAATGTAGGTAGTCTATTGTAGTCCTCAATGATTAAAGCCATTTGTCAACTTATAAAAGAGTGTTCAGGAGCTAGCTTGAACTAGCTAATTATTAATTTTTTTTAGCATAAGCACTTACTCTTTAAAAATCACTATAAGTCATGGCTTGATTTACTGTTTTGTTGATTATCTAGACTTAAGAAATTGATGTAAAATGTCAATAATGCAGAGTTAACTTAAAAGTTATCATGTGTATTTTTTTTTAACAGTTGGTTGTTAAACATTTCCTATCAGTTCACCAGGCTTAGATATCCCCAGCTCTGCTATACACATAGGATTCAGAGCTGAAAAACACTTCCAAGCCCTTATTTTATAGATAAGATACCAAAGGGAAGTAAAGTAATTTGCCTATCCAAGCTCGTCTGAATTCAAAGAGAGCACTTTCCCATTCTATCAAATTATTTCCATATACCTTCCCTCTTCTACTCCACATATATTTGGACATAGAAATTAAAGACAGGATCATGAATGATCATAGATATGAAGTTGCTAGGAATTTCAGAGGTCATCTGGTCCAAATTCCTTATTTCATGACTGAGGAAATGAAGGGTTGAGGAATTTAAGTGACTTGTTCAATGTCACCTAGCTATTAGAGGTCTGAACTGGGATTTTAATCCAGATCCTCTGACTCTATAGCCAATGCTTTTTCCACTGTATCAAACTGTCTTTTTATCCAAGGTTATAAATATTGACATAGAATCATGATTCTTACCTTTTTTTTCCCCCCTAGGCCTAGTTGTACTATAATAAAATAGTGAGAAAAGTGAAAGGATGAGAAATCAGGATTGCTGATTTTTCTACATGCCTTTGCTATGAGTTAGCTGTTTGAAAAAGGGCAAATTATTCCACTTCTGTGGGCCTGTTCTCTTATCTTTAAAATAAGGAAGTTAGACTTGGATAACATCTGAGGGTTTGTCTATCTCTGAATTTCTAAGTTTTCAGGATATTCTCTTTACTATTCTTTCTTGACTTCCTTTGAGATGAAAGGAACTCTTTAGATGTAAGATGTTGAAATGATGATTTATTTATATATTAAAAGAATAAAGAGAATGCCTAATTTGATTGGTTGGTCAAAGTATGTTTTCCTGTTATAATGCCATTAATACACTGTGAACATTGGACTCTTGGTGATTCCCTAGATTTTCCCCTGTAGAAAGTCATTTTGACCTGTCCCTCTTTCCATACAAGAAAGTAGGAAGATATGAAGTATATATTTTATGGATGCTACTTCAATAACAGGCTAGATTTCCACTCATTTCCTGTAAATGAAGCCTGTTTTTATGTTCTACAATTATACAGGGCAGCAATAGCATTATTTAATAATTAAAAATTCAGTATTTTTGAATTATTTTTACCTTCCCTCTCAACATATTATGCATATATGTCTGTCATTTTGTGTTAAGTAGACTATCAAAATTATTTCAACATTCATTACACATGTATCAATTAATGGCAGGGGGAAAAGATGTCTGAGTAAATGTGGAAAAAAATATTCTATGATGAAAATATATGTGGTAGAACATAGACTTGGAGTTGGAATGGACTGTGGAAGTACTTTTCTTTTCATTTACATATGAGGCAAGATAAATTAAACCCATTTCCCAAAGGTTATACAGCTTGTAAATGACACAGCTGGAATGTGAGTTCAGGACCTCCACTAGGCTACAACTATTTTAAAGCTATTTTTATAAGTCAATGATGTCTTTACCATTCTCTCTATATTTTTTAGGGAAATGGCATGCAAATCAGCACAGCCCAGGAAGAAATCTACTTGCCACCATCTAAAGAATATACTCATGTTGTGTTGCTCAGTTCAGAATTATTTAATGTGCATAACACTGGATCTCGAATCAGTAGAAAAGAATTTATGACCATCCTAGCAAATGTAAAGAGACTTCTCATACAAGCCACATACATCCTTGGGATGGATGCCATCTTCAGGTAAAAGCAGAAACTACATTTTATAGTCTTGCCATGATTACAATTTTATGTGGAAACTGTCCTTAAACATTGGATCAGTGGAGTCCTTCAGTACTAGTTTGATATGTCCATGTGTGTTTATGAAATATTTTAAAAGGTGGATTGATTATAAGAAAGTATTTCTGTTAATCTTTTTTTTTTTTCGTAAAGTTAACCTCCCAGAATTGCTTCTACTATATATCTTAAATCTGACATGATTATAGATTTTTCTCGTCTCTTTGGGATCTACCACTAGTGGATTCCTAGACTGAGAAACACTATATTGGGAAACAAGGTCTTACTATAAGGTGAGTTCATACAGTGTGAAATTCACTTGTGCCATGGGGCACATTTATGTTCAACGGGTTATAAATTTTGATTGCTATTTACTAGATCAAAGTTTTGCCTGTTGTCCACAATGAGAAACAGGAGATTTTCTGATTTTAAACCTTCTAATCCCTTTATGAAAATGTAAGAATGCTTTAACATATGTCTATTTCTTTTTAAGGAAGAACTTTCTTCCTCTTGTGAAAAATCTCTAACTTTATAAAGTATTATTGGCTTTGCTGCCCAATTTTAGAGTCATGATATTTTTGTTGCAACATTTCAAATTTGAACTTAGACTTAGTTTCCTTCCCCTATACCACTTGATTTGTAGTAATGAAGAGATCTAGTGGCTACTCTGTATTCTAAAGCAGGGCAAAAGACATAATCAGTGATGATCAAAAGCTAGCACTTCATCCTTTCCATATATGAAAGCATACAATAACTTAACAGAAGGATAAGTATTAGAAATACAGTAAAGAGACTTTCCTGATATCATTTCTCTGCCAATACTCCCTGGGTTTCCTCTTCATTTAGAATATTTCTGCTAAGCCTGTTCATTCTGACATTCCTATGAAGAGAAGTACAAATTCATTGGTAAGAGCATTCTCAATGAACTGTTCTTTTATAGGTTGTTGTATTAGAAACTTGGCTGAGGTGCAAAAAGGATAAGAAAAAACACTTAGGAATTAATGATGTATTTGTCATCTAGACAACAGAGAATATTAAGCATTTGTTGGCCATACAAAGGAGAATGTTCCAAATTCAAAAGTGAATGACAAGTATATGGATTTTAAAAAATGGATATAGAAAAGAGGGTTGAAGAGCATTTAAATTTTTTTGTCGGACAATACTTAAAAATCACAAATTTCTTTGAAACCTTCTAAAGTCTCCACATTTAAGTGAATGGCATGCTCACCTAAGTTGGCATTTAGCCAAATTTTTTTTTAAACTTTTTTTTTTCCATTTTCACCCCCTTTTTTTAACCTGAAAAATTTTTATGAACTCCTGAGTATATAAGTATATAAAACAGGTATACCAATCAAACATTTATTGATAATAAATCATAATTTCACAACCCCCAGATTGTTATATAGGCCCATATGGGGTCAAGACCCACAGTTTAAGAAGCTTTGTTATACAGGCTAGCCCCCTGAAGATAACTCAGATAGATGGATCCTTGTGCCACTCCTGTTACCAAGTGGTACCTCTAAAGTGTCAGTTATAAAAATAGAACACCAAGTTTCGAAACTATACTCACTTGAGGTGATCTGAGAAACAGCCTGGCTCCCATTGTGACAGACTTGTTATATTTTATTTATCTCTGATCTGCTGGGCGAATTGAGTCATATTTGTAAAATATCACTTGAAGTGATTGCAGCTTTTCCTGCACAGTAGGCTTCTAACTTGCTGCAGAGTTCTGTGAAAACACATATAAATGAGAAGAGCTCAACAAGAATTAATATACCTATGAGCCCCCTCTCTAAAGCTCTACCCCAAAAAGATACTTGTATTCCTTCTGATATATTCATAGAAGTGGTTCCTGCTGAACTATTAGGCCCCTAGGATGTTTATAATGTCTATCTATCTTCTGACATTTTTCATTCTCATCCCATTCTAGACTATTGACTCTATACAATAAGCTAAACTGGTTTCAAGAATTCTTAACTAGTAAAATGAAGAAAATTCTTCATTCTCATCTTAAAGTAGAAGAACTTAACTAGCTTCTATTATTTCTTCCTTATCCCTTGGAAATAACATTTATCTTTAAGTCTTGAAATGTAACTCATGCCTTGTTAGTTAAAGAGTATAGAAAAGCCCCTCCTGTTCTGGGGACACTATAGTTTTCTCTCTCTTAGTTTCATGCTGATCTTCACTGTTTGAAAATAACTATAAAATGGTTTCAAAGAAGAAACCTCAGAAAATGGTAAATTAGCTTATCATAGAATCATAAATTTAGGAAAATTATAAGGGAAAAGGAAGTAGGGAGGGAGGAAGGAAAGAAGCATTTTAAAGAGCTTATTGTGTGCCAAGCATTGTGCTAAATGTTTTACAAATATGATTACATTTGACTCTCAAAACAATTCTGGGAAGTAAATACTATTGTAATGCCAGAGAAACTGAGGTAAGACAGAGGTTAGTTTTTAATATTTTAATAGTGGAGAATTTGGGCTAGCAGTTGAACAGGACTCACGTCCAAAAGATGTCTGACCCTTAGCTAGCTGAATGGGACATTGTCTCAAAGCATTCAGCCCCAAGCCATTTAATTCCAGAGACTTTTATAGGACTCCAGCTATCAGGGAAATAAAGACAAGGCGGGGAGGGACAGAACTCTGGGTAAGTGGACAAACCATAATTCTAGGAAAGGACCTTAACTTTAGTCCTGACAGGATTGAGGCCACAATAAGGAGGTCGAGAGCAGGAGACAGGAGTTTAAGGAGCAAATCCCAGCAGGCATTTGAGATAAGCCATCTGGAGTTTTATGACTCACTGGAATGTCAGTGTGGCCAGAGCTTAATAGGGTAAGGAAGGGGAGGCTGGCCATAATAATTTTACTCAGGCATAGCATAATAATTCAGAGAAACTGAGGCACAACAATTCAGGGAAACTGAAGCATTACACTATAGTTATACCTTTCACATCTCAGCGGTTAGGGGCAAGCTATGCTCACACCCACCCCAAACTGGAAAATCTGTGTGAAATTTTTTGATCCTCCTTCTGTACCAGAGAAGAAGTTTGAATTTTTTTTTTCTTCTTTGGGGTATTTACAGTACCTCATTGTAAAATTGAGATTAAGTATTTGATCATAGTTTCTGTATCACCAGCTGGCCTTTACATGTCATATTTCTGTATCACCAGCTGGCCTTTACATGTCATATGTGGTGGCTATAAATCTCCTCCCAAATTCCTATTTAACTTCTTATTTCAGCTCACAATGTATTGAAACTACAATGAGGAAAGTCACAATGTGAAAAGGATAACTATTCCCCACACATACACTTTTACAGTTTAGGAAACTAAAGCAGGCAGAGATTAATTGATTTTCTCATGACATCACAGTTAGAAAGAGGTTGAGGTCAGAGTTGAACTCAAGTTTTCTTGGTTCCAGGTCCAGCACCCTAAACCCTTCCCCCATCCCCTATTTTGTCAATAAGGAAACAAAAACCCAATAAGGTTAAGTGGTTTTCCCAAGGTCACACAGCTAGCAAGGATAGAAACCAGGATTTAAACTGAAGTTTTTGTCTCCAAAACTTTTTTCTGCTGTGCCACCTTGCTTTAATATGTGTGAGCACAAAAATGAATTTCATAAGACACAGATGTCATTAAAATAAAATAGATATGAATGAATCAAGTCCATAAGCATTTAAGACTCTACTATGTGCTAGGAACCAAGATAAAGTCTGGTACATATATACAGAGACAAAGATAAAACAATTTCTTGTCCTCCAGGAGCTTACTTTTTTTTTTTTTGAAGGAGAGGCAAGAGAATAACACATAAACAAATAAATAAAAAATAATTTTGGAGGAAGGCGCTAACAAGTAAAGAAAGGCCTTACGTAGCAGGTAATACTGCTGTCTGAATTTTGAAGGAAGTTGGAATTCTAAAAATGGAATTGAATGGGGAGAGAGGAATGAAAATAGGAAAGTAGGAAAGCAAAGGAGATAAGAGCTAGATTGTCTTTTATGAGGAACAACAAAGAAAGTTAGTTTGGTTGAAATCGAAAATGCTTGAAGAAGAATAATGTGCAACAAACTCAATTGGTTAGCCACCATCAGAATAATGTTAGCAAATACTCTAAACTTTTACCTTTTAAGATAATTCTTTTAAGATAGTTTCCATGTTTTGAAGAATAGAGGCTTTTCTTCAACTACATCTATAACAAAGTTAGCTTCAAATTTTCAAAAATATGAACTGTCTTGCTTTTAAAATATATATATATATATATATATATATATATATATACATATATATACATATATATATATATATATATATATATATATATATATATATATATATATATATATATATATATCCCTAGCACTCTGCTTAGTGCCAAGGACTTTAAAATACCTTTTTTATATAAGAATAGCTTTTTATTTTTCAAAATACATACAAATATAGTTTTCAGCATTCACCCTTACAAAATCTGATGTTCCAAATTTTTCTCCCTCCTACCCGCTCCCAGATAGCAAGTAATCCAATATAAGCAAAACATGTACAGTTCTTTTAAACATATTTTCACATTTGTCATACTGAGCAGAAAAATCAGATCAAAAGGGGGAAAAAAACATAAGAGGAAAAAACAAACAAAAAAGGTTAAAATATTTGATCCATATTTAATCTCCATGGTTCTCCATTTGTCTGGATGGGGATAGCTCTTTCCATTACAAGTCTATTGGAATTGACTTGAATCACTTCATTATTGAAAAGAGCCAAGTTTATTAAAAATGCTTTTGACTGACTAATTCCACTATTAATAATGACAACATTCATGTAGAGATATGATGACTAAGATCAAAAGGAAATCAATCACCTGTATCATTTGAATAGTTGTTAATGGTAGATTTCTCTCTTGCTTTTTTGAGGAAATACAAAAGCAAAATTAACATTGTAGTTTGGAATTTTTCCAAATCCTAAAAGGATTTTTTTTTCCAAAAAATCATTCAACTTGTCCTAAATGGCTATATAAATCTCTGTGTGTATTTGTGCAGATCTTCAAATGAGTATAAGAATGCACATGGGTACAGATAGTCCATACTTATCCAAACCTTTTAATCAAGCCATATGTTGTGTCTGCAAATGACAAGAATTTGATACAGTGCCCAATATCTTTAATATCTATGTATAATGAAGAGATCTGGGAATAGAAATGGCAGTTTGATGATGCTATTTCTGAATCTTTTTTGGAATACTTTAAGCCTTTATGTGTGTAATGACCCAGATTAATTATAACAATTAGACCCACTTTATATTTTTCAAATTCTAAAAAGCAACTGAACTTTCAAATCCTATTCTCATATGAATATTGCCAGGTGTGTTCTTGTATCTGAACATTTTTATTAATACAGGATTGGGTTGCAATTAATGTGAACAAGAGAAACCATCAAACTAAAAATGCCCTGAGAGCCTAAAAGAAAAGCTTTCTTTTATTTGAAAAAACATTCCCACTTGTCCTTCCATCCCTTTAATAGTGTAGTAAAACCATTTGACTGTGCCTTGTCATTTGAGGAGTCAAAATTTATTCAAGACTATGTACCTTGAACAAAAGTAACATGCACAGAAAATAAAAGTAGAAAAAAATTGTTTATTATAAAGAGCCTAATATCCTACAATATGCCCAACAGACATTTCAAAGTCAGAATAATAGCCTACTGGGCTTATTTTTCTTATATTAAATATGAGAAACAGTCGTGAGATACTATTAATTTTATCAAACAAGACTGGAATTGTAAAGCATCAGCCTAGTAGTGATGGGGAGTGATTGGAGAAAGTATTGTCAATTCTGACATAAATTACCAAATTGTTATATATGACTTCAAATCAAAATATCCTAGTATCCCCCAAAGTTTAGGTTTTTGGAAGTCATTTGTTTATATCAAATCAATTAATGCAATCAAGCATATCTTTCAATAATGGTCCTTATATTTTGATGCTATATGCTGGCAATTAATGAAGTACTTTAAGTAAGATAACACTATCTCAATAATTTTTTCATTGTTCTCTTAGTAATGATGACATATTCTGATTAAGTGTTTACATTAATCTGTTCAAATGTGTCTTTGAGTCACTCATGTGTGAGTTATTGATAGTAATATTGATGATTTCTGATTCCATAGAGCAAAAGAACTAATGTGTTGTCACAAAGTATTATGTGGGTATACTTGGTAAAAATATTGGGATATTGAGATGGTAAAGATGCTTTTTTGGCTATATATTAGCTATATTTTTAGAGAAATGTCTTGGTACAATAGTAGTGACATAGCTACTCTCTCAATAAGGAGGAACTGGATTTAAATCCTGTGTCTATGTGACTATGGGCCAGTGAGGCAGCCTCTCACTGCTTCTCTTCAACTATAAATTAGAGTTGATTTGCTAATCTACATCAGTGGAAAGAGTTTTCAAATGATAGGTGTCTAAAGATATGGATACCACTCATTGCTAATCTCATCTCTTAGGCCTTCTTGAGTGACAGTGATATAATGAGCCTTCAGTCATTGTATAAAATTGGGGAATAGACATGTCATTCTTATGCTTGATAGATGGAAAGTAGTTTTGGAAGGTCATAGGAACTGAGGATTTAGAACAAAATTAGATTAGAGATTTTCTAATCCATTCCTTTCATTTCACAAATGAGGAAACAAAGTCCTAGAGAAGTTCAGAGTTCTAGGTGTAGACAAAAGATGATTGTCACTTCCTAGTTATGTGGCCCATAATCTTTCTCTGTTTCTTCAACTGTAAAATGAATGTATTAACAACACCCATTTCCCAGAATAATTGTGAGTATTAAATGAGAATTGAAAAATGCTTACCACAATGCTTTGCTGCACATAGGAGTCACTTAACAACTTATTATTTCCTTCCTTCCTTGCCCAAGATTATAAAAATATAAAGTAGCAAATATAGGCTTTAATCATAGTTATTCTGATGCCAACTCATTGCTCTTTCTAGTACTGTCGCTAACTGAAAGTAAATTTTTTACTCACTAAGCAAAAAAAAAAAAAAAATGATTGTTCAGTTTTCCATTCCCATGAAACCTCCTTCATTTTCTGTTTGTTGCCATCATTTCCAACATGTGTACTGTAATCTTTTATAGTGATCAGTCTTCCATTTTTGTTGTGAGTTAAGCACCTTGAGAGCAGGGATTATTTCATTCTTTCTTTTCTTTCTTTTTTTTTTTTTTTTTAATCTTCAACCACAACATAATTCCTTGAACAAAAGACGTTTAATTTTTTTCTAGGGGCAAATGTTTACACTGTTTATTCACATCTCTGAAGGGGGATCATTTAAATTCTTGTTGATTGACTGATTATCCAGCGATCTATATAATTTCTCTCATATCATGGTCAAGTTTCAAGGTGGGAAAACATTCAAATTAGCTAAAAGTAGTTGGGAAAAGTATCAAGTGAATATTATGGAGTCTGATATCTTTTGTCCTTTGGAAGAAGATTTTTTTTTTCAAAAAGAAAGCTATTTGATGTTTTTCAGTGATGTATTTTTCATCAAAAAACCTATTTTGAATAAATAGAAGGTTTTTTCAAAGTTTTAATAGTAAAAATTAATTGGTTTACATTTGTTTGGGGATGAGAAACCAAGTATAAGCACCAGATTTCCTCTGTTCCACTTCTCAGATCAGCATATGATTTAATTTGCTCCAAAAATAAATCAACTCTCAGCTTTTCTCCTTAACATCTTAATTTTTATCAAACACTTGTCTCCTCTTACTTTCATAGTATTTCAAGGAAAATGGGCTTCTCTTCATTTCCATACATGTGTTTAATCTTCCTTTTCTAGAACCTTCCTCTTTTAGTCATCTCCTTTACCCCCATTATCTCAAAAAACCCATTTTCTATCACTTCTTTAGAACCTTTACAGATAATGACCATGCTGCCCTGTCTATTTATTTAGTAGATCCACAGACTCTCATAATCTTTTCATAGGTGATAGGAATCATAGATATAGAGTCTGAAGAGAACTTAGTGGTTATTTACTCTAACCCCCTCTTTTTTTTCACATCAGAAAGTTGAGATCAAGAAAAGATTTGAGATCGCATAGAAATAAATGTAGAACCAGTATTCAAATCCCATTTTCAAAATCATTGGTCTTTTTTTTTTCTCTTAACTATATTGCTATCCAGTCTGCTTCTTATTCAAAAGAGAATCCCCTCAACATCATCCCCAATCATTGTCATGTAACTTCTGCTTGAAAAGCTCTCATTCAGTCGTTTTAATTGTATGCGATTTCATAACCCCATTTAGGGATTTCTTGACAAAGATACTGGAGTGACTTGTCATTTCCTTTTCCAGCTCATTCTACAGAAGAGGAAATAGCGACAAACAGGGTTAAGTAACTTGTCTACAGTCATACAGCTAGTGTTTGGCGCCAAATGTGAACTCAGGTCTTCTCAACTGCAGGTCCAGCACTCTATCTGCTGCACTTGTTATGAAAATCTCTAGAGGTGGTGATTTTACCACCTGCCCAAACTGGTCCATTCCACTTTGAAATAGTTTTAATTATTAGGAATTTTATACTTTTTTCAAACAAATATCTGCCACAAACGGTTAAATACTATACTGTCACTAAAATTCTTACCTCTCTCTGGAGTCAAGCTGGCAAATCCCTCTTCCTTAGAACACCCTTTCAAATACTTGTAGAATTTACTCTACCTTCAAATTCCTTATTCTATAAGTTAACCACTCCAAATTCCATCGTGATATTTTTATTTTCTTGTATCAATATCTGGCTATCTTCCTCTAGATGTACCCTAGCCTGTCATTGTCCTTTCTAAAATGCTCACAGAAATAATGATGACATCTATGACTTCATTTATTCTTTCCTTATTGCTACCTCACCTCAATGTCAGGCTGAAAGTTTCTATGACATAATTGTCAAACACATAGCCCATGGTCCACACAAAGCCCCCAATATACCTAAGTGAGCCCCAACCACATTAAAATGTAATTTGAAAATATTTAAGAAACTAAATAAAAATTCAATGAAACATAATTAATATATGGCTTTCTAAGTCAATGTCTACCTGTAGGAATTAGTGGTCCCCATTTCTATTTCAGTGTGACACCACTGCTCTAGTATACTCTGTGGATAAAATATCTTATTTCTCCCTTCATTGATTTTTGTTCAAATACTCTTCACCATTCTTCCCTCTCTGGTTTCTATATTTTTTCACATAAGAAAACTAAGAACCAGACTGGAGAAGAAACTTCCCTAAAAGGAAAATTGTAGATGGAGAGATGAGGTTTGAATCCATTACTTTTTATAAATGTGCCCTGGGTTTTAAACTATTCTTACTGAAAAGTGAGTAAGTACAAACTTAGCTATTTCACTATTTCTAGTCAATCTCAGAATATATTTCACATCTCATCCTGGGCATTTCACCATCCATCATGTTGCCCTGTGGATACCTCTCCTACCCAAACATATCCTCTGTACCTTCCTACCTATTGTTCTGGGATTGGTAACCATAAATATCATTGTTATTAGAAAAGGTATGGCAAACAATTACCTATGACTTTTTTCAATCCTCGTGAGTCTCCAGATGAAAATTCCCTTTTCTGGCTACCATTACTTTAACTTCAGTTTCTTGAGTCCAGGAATGATCTAGCTTTTCAATTTGAATTTTCAGCACAGTGTTTTATATATAATAGTGCCTAATAATTTTTTCAAGTTTTTAACTAGAAATTTGACAAACACCAACAAATACAAATAATTTCAAATTCAAAGAAGGGGAGGGGGGGGAAGATAGTAGAAGAAATCATGAATCTCTATTACTTAAAAAAGCTTATTGGTTTTTAAAGTTTTTTAATTATTCAATAAATAAACATTTATTAAGGATCTACTACAAAAAAGGCACCATGCTAGGAGCTAGCTGTAGCTTGTAAGGTAAAAGGAAATGAATTCCTGTCCTCAAAGAACTTACATATATGCAAATATATGATATAAAATAATCTGAAGGAAAAAAGAGCATTAACAATAAGGAATGGGAAGGGTTGGAATCAAGAAAAGGTTTCATGGAAGACTTGATACCTGAGTAGAACTGGAAAGGAAGATTATGATTCTGAGAGGCAAGGTACCTTGCTGGCATAGAAAATTGTCTCTGTAAAGGCATGAAGCTAGGAGCTGGAATATTAAGTTTAGAGAAATGCCAGAAGTCTAACCAGCCATAACATACTTTTTGGAGGGGAACTAAATTAAACTACTGAAAATGTCAGGTGGAGCTGGATTGTAGAAGTCCTTAAATACCTAGTTTATTCTCAAGGCATGAAAGCTTTTTGAGTAGAGATGTGCATGTGCCCTGGTAAGATCTGTTAGGAAAATTATTTGACAGCTATTTAGAAGGAGGAGACTGAAAGCACGGAGTCCAATTAGGGAGTTTAACAATAGTCCAGGGAAGAAATCATGACTGCCTGAAATAGAAAATAGTGATTTGAGAGGAGAGAAGGAAATAACAATGATGTGGCTAATGACTTGATCATGATGATCACTGATATTTTAGTGCTTAGATCGTATAGGACTAGAATCCAGGAAAGAAATTATGCTGGGCATATAGCTTTGGGAGTTATCTACATTCTGCATTGAAATGATATTTAAATCCATGGAAGTTAATGAGATAAACAAGGGGAAGAATATAGACAGAGAAGATAGGATGAGTATAAAAACTGAAGGAGAACAAATGATAATGAATCAGAAATAGAGAATGAGAATAATTTGTCAGAAATATTAAATCCACAGAATGCCCAAGGAAAATGAAGGCTGAGAAATGGCTGTGGCTGGATTTAACAATTGAGAGTGTGGTTTCAGTAGTGATGCCAGAATGAAAGGATTAAAAAATGAATGGGTGTTGAGAAAATGCAAATCAGAGTTAATGGCTAGCAACAGCTAACATTTATATAGTGCTTTAAGATTATAAATGTGCTTCATAAATATATCTCATTTTATCTTCACAATAAGCCTGAATATAGATGCTATTATTATCCCCATTTTATAGATATGGAAATTGAGAGAGACCCTTGCCCAGGGTCATTACAGCTAGTAAGTAAATTTTTGAGATTATATTCAAAATTATGTTTTATTGTCTACAGGTCTAGTACTCTGCCCACTGCACCATCTTTACCAGAATACAAGAAAACTAATTTCTTAGATTTTGGATTCTATGCCACTTTTGCCCACTTTTCTAGTCTAGTTTTGATGAAGGAAATAATCATTCCCCTGGTCAAATGAACTAGTCTTTTTGTGTTTTTGCTCTCATCCTCTTTCATCTACTTTAGTACCTTCAACTATTAAGCAATATATTTAGTTAATCTTCCTTTTGGTTTTTTAGCCTATAAACAAGCTCATGTCACCCTAGAACTCTCCACCTTTTCAATGATGAAATTCTAGAATCATCTCTTGGGCAGGTAATGTGGTACACTAGTGCCAACTTGTCAGAGATATTGATAGACGTTGTTATTTGGGGATAGATTGGACCAGTAAGTACTCTAGCATCCTTTCTGGATTTCTAAATTAAATATTATTAAAGTACTGTCAAGTAGCCAAGATGGGTTATCTTTGTCTTAGAAAGGCTTTCCACCATGTTTCTTCTCTTTACTGTATTAGCATATTAATGATAAATAGTGGGGTTTGAAACTGAATACACAATAATGAATGGAAATTGGAAATGGATTTTAATATCAAGGGAAATTATGGTATTGAACAGAATAAATATTAGCAGCCAAAATGATTTTCCAAAAGTGTATGCTACTCCTTCCCTCAATAAAACCATGTGGTTACCAAGTACTTCTGGGATAAAATGTTAACTTCTTTTTTGCCATTTAAAAGTCGTCAACAGTCTCATCCCTACTTTCCCTCCTTCATGCACATTGCAGTCTAGCTAAGTTGGTTTTCTTGTTATTCCACATATATGATACTACATTTCCTACTTAGGTGTGTTTCACAGGCTTTGAATCCTTTGATTCTTTCAAATTTTACATAATGCAGAAGTTTTTTTTTTTAAGCTTTTCTTTATCTTCCCTTCCTCTAGCCCAGCTGCTTAATGCTTTGCTCTCAAAACTACTGTGTCTATATATTTTGTATGTAGCCAAATAACAAGTGTGTTATCTTATTTTTCTAGACTGTAGACTCTTATGAGGGTAAAAGATTTTTTTCTCTTTGTAATCCTAGCAATTAGCATAGTATCTAGCTCATAGTATATGTTTAATATATGTTTATTGATTGACTAATTAGTAGACATCAGCATCCTGTGAAGGATTCTGTTAGGGAAAAATTGTAATTTTCAATTTCAATTTCCAATATCATGGCATTTGATCTGGCTCCAATTCTTGACATTTTAACAAGCATCACTTTGCCCTTTTACTTCATCAAATAAGTATATCTTGTTTGTATTTAGAAGTCAGAAGCCTACAGATTTGCTTTACTTGACAAGGCTTAGATCATTCATTCATTTCCAAAATTCAGAGTACTATTACTGTCAACATTATGGATTTAAATGATTGCAGTCTGACATAGAGGAATGGAAATGACCACATTGAGAGGGGAGGGGAAAATAAACTGCAGTTTTCTTCAACGGATAACACTTAACATTGTTAAACACATTAAAATCACATTTGCTAAATAGCAGAACCTAATGAATACTGAAAATGCAAATGTGGAATATTACTGGCTAAGATGCCTATATGTAGAGATTTCTCATTGTTCAAAATTGTTGTGCAGATTAAGGAAAAGAACATCTGTTCAAAAGGCAAATGAAATTTGGCAGTTTGCTGAAGGTAGTTTTCCTTATGGATCTTTATTTTAAACATTTTCTTAAATTTTTCTTTCTTAAATTATTTGAATTTGAATATGCTTCTACCTGACATATATCAAAAAGGCTTAGTGAGGAATCTGAGTAAGGAAAATCTCTCTACCAATGCAAGCTAATACTTTCTCTATAGTTTACAATTTTAGAGACTTGCCTAAAGCAGTGATAGGTTTAATGATTTGATCCCATAGTCAAGATGTATCAGAGGTAGTACTTGAATTCAGCTTATGGATTCATGATAGCTTCAAGAATAGCTCTCTATTACTCCATGCCACTCATTTATAAAAGTAGTGTCACTCTGAAAATAAGAATTTGGAGGGCCTTTCTGTTTCTATTTTGCTTCTGAACAAGGGCTAATCTGAATACTTCCCAAACCTTCTTTTCCTTCTTCCTTCTTGAATGGAATTTAGATTTTAATCTTTTTTTTTCCCAATGAATGCCTCTTCTTCTCTTCTCTCTAGAGATAGAATCAGTCCCATCCTTTTTTCAGTTGGTTCATTGCACAGGGGCAATATAATGGCCTTCAGGTTCCATGTAGCTTCCTTCTTATTTATAGAAATTATATAAGATGAAAATTTATTAATTTGTTAACAATGGTTTGGGTTTCCATTGTTAATAGACTGAAAAATAACATTTCAAACAAATATCTAGTTCTATAATCTTATGTAAATTTATTTTTTTACTTTAAATTCCCATCAATTATATAATTCTCCAAAATTATTGGATTATATCTAAGAAGCCTGACCAAATTGGAAGTTTCATGGTTAATTTGACTCTATTTCACTCTTGTCACAGTTGTTATGGTAATTAATTGGATGAACTGTGAAGTAATTGAATTTGACCATTAAAATGCCCCAAATTTGACCATGGCATGGAGCATGTGACCATTCATTATAGGTACTTAAAGGACAGAGATTTCATAAGAACACAAAGAAATCAAAACTCCTTCCTAAGCATGAATATCTAAGGCTCTTCAAATTTCCTTTTTTAAAAGCAAGTTTATTTAGTCATGTCAAACAAATCACTTATTTTTAATTTGCCTCATTTTGTCTTTTGGAGATTATTATTCTTGAGCTCTGTCTATGACTCTTCAACCTCAAAGTGACCTATTTTCAAATGTTATTGAAGAATGTTGTCTGATAAATTACCACATATTGTCTTTACTATTCTTACCTGTGTGTCTGCCATATTCTCCATCCTAGTAAATGATAAGGTTCTAGAAGAGAAGAATTGCATACATTTTTTATCTTTCTATTGCTAACACCTCTTGGGTAATGGATTAGGTCTGCTCTCAAAGTACTGGTTTAACTAAAAGTGGAGATTCTTGTTTGGAACTTTCTTGATGTTTTTTTTAAGATATGATAACTGATGAAATTAATAAAAATATAAACTGGAGTGACTCCTAAAGGCTTTTTCTTTCTAGCTTTAGAGTTATGGTAGCAGGAGTGGTGGGAAAAAAGAGAAGAGGGTGCTAAATTGTTGTTTTTAAATTTTTTACAAACATTAATTTAGCTATTAGTACCCTAAACTAAAATGTTTGTTCCATGATCTATAATATAAACTGTAGTCAAGGCCAATCATCCAGCATTAATTGAACACTTATTATAATGCCTGGCATTATACTAAATGTAGAGAATACAAAGAAATGTAAATCTACTCTCTACCCTCAAGGACTGGAGAGAGTAAGGAGGATCCCAGCATGGAGAATCAAAGACGTCTGGTCAATCAACAGTTAGCCTAAGCATTCTCCAAAAAAAAAAAAGTTCTGGGAGACACTAGTCAAACATGGGAAAGAGTTCAAAGGACAGAGGATACTTCTAACCTGAGAGGTTTAGAAATAAAGTGAACTTTCAGGGTTAAGATAGTCTAATGAGTATGTAAAGTATGCACACCCTGGAGAAGAATAAAGACATGAAAATGACAGAAATTGAATTTTAACATTCTTGTTATAAATTAAGCCAAAAGTTAAAAATAAGTTAAATTCAAATGTACGGAGAGTTCACAGGTTTTCTTTGGAGAGTCAAATAAAGGATTTCTCTGGAGAACATCAAAGATGGCAGAGTAGGAGGAAATAGCACAGCACACTTTTCCCCAATATTTACTCCACACAAAAAAATTCACCATACCAGATCATAACCAGGAAACTCAAGGAAAAATCAAAATAAGAAGTTTTTTTCCAGTTCAGATTGATAATAGGTAGAAGTCTGCAAACACTAAGTAAAGGTTCATTCTAGAAGGGCATAGAAATGAAGCCTGGGTCTAAGCATTAAAGCAAGAAGAGGTAATATTTTGATTTGAATTCATATCTTCTTGATTCCAGGATCAGTGCTCTATCTCTTATGCTACCCTTTCATGAGTAAATTAAACTAACTATTAAATGAAAGAATCAGAAAGGATATATGGAGGAAAGATCTGGAAGGAATACTAACAGATTTACACAAGAGGCACAAAACCTTTCCCAAGTAAGCCTATTAGAATCTTAAAATTTTGAACCAAATAGATATTAATGACTCAAAAAAGACAAGATGGACTAAAATAAAGCCATAAGACTAAAAAATTAAAAGAAAATATCAAATATTACAAATCAAAAATAATAGATCTGGAAAACAGATTGAGGAGGGAAAATTTAAGAATCAATGTACTACCAGAAAGTCATGACTAAAACAAGAACCTGGACATAATATTTCAAGAAATCACAAAATTTGAGAGTTTTAATAGACCTTAGTGACCACCTAACGCATGATGAGTTTGTGGTCCACCAAAATCCACATTTTTTTCCCAGAAGAATTGCTGTAGAATCACATATCTATTATATTGTATTTGTAAAGCTGATTTTTGTAGTCAAATATAAGACATGGAATTTTTTTCCTATCCTTCCTAATCTTGTCACCTGAAAATTTTATGACCATCATTTGTCAATGACAAAACATTTAAGTAGCATAATAGTATTTTAAGTGCCTGGAGCAGATTTTGAGAGTACTCTAAAGGACACTTTCTACTACACTGCCATTGAAGCACCATGATCATGAAATCATACATTTGGAGTTAAAAGTTCAGACTCCTTATTTTATAGGTAATAAAACTGAGATCCAAGTGACATGTCCAAATATACATATAGTGAATAACAGAGGTAGAATTTGAAACCAGGTCTTCTGATGCCAAAGCCAATTTGCCACTATTCTCTTAATTCTAATCATCCAAATCATTCTGAATTCTTTTCATTTTTAACATTGTCTAATCTTCATTTATCTATAATAACAGTCTGAAATACTTTGCAAAATTCTTAATAAAATTTGGATAAACAATTTTCATAGCACTTCACTTATCTCTATCAAAAATGAAAAAAGTTAGCCTAATAGGACTTGTTCTTAAGGATGCATGCTGTTTGTAATCACCGATTCCCATAATCTCTTAAATGTCATTGTCATTATCTTCAATCACACCCACCACTATTTAAGAATATAGTTCATTTTAGCCAGATGAATTGAATTTATCAAAGCCAAGTTGTTATTTTCTTTCTATATCTTTAATTTGGTTATCAACTTCCTATTTGTGATTTGTACTCTGACATTTCCAAAACATGTCACTTTCCTTGACAAAGGGGGAAAAAGGAAGATAAAAACATTTTTTTGTCAATTATCATAACTTCCACTTTGAGCAAAATTCCTGTCCTTTGTTCTCCCCAAATATCTGAAAACAGTATGCCCTTTTTTTGTTATTATGTCTATAGCTAGGTAATTAAACACTAATTAAGTGTCTATTATGTGCTGGCTACATCTTATTATTTCTCCTTTGCTACCTGGCTTTTCTGCCATTTTCTGTGCAGTTCATACAATTCAGACAATCTAAGTTGATGAGTTCTCTGTTGATGAGATTTTTTCCTCTTTGTATATTCAGAATTTGATCTTTGAGCATCTTCCATATCTCCTAGTCAAACTTCCCTTTCAAGTTCAGGAAGAACTTGAAATTTGTTTTTAAGTTTTAAAAATAAAGGTTTTCCTTTCTTCTCATTATCATACTCTCCTACTCGCCAATATATTCAGACAAGGGTCAAATCTCCCCTTATATTTCTTTTTGTAATCAAAAACTCTCTTTTGTTTCCTATAAAAGCATTTCTTATTGGTTGAAGAAACATAAGAAATAAATTATTTTAGGAATGTGAAAAGCATTTGTTGACTAAACATTTACCTTAACAGATAACTCATTCATTTTTTTCCAGAGATTTAGTGGCCCTTTCTACCGTGGAGATGCCTTCTGCCTTTCAGGAAACTGCAGCCTTCATTTATTGTATGTTCATATATAGTCCACTCTGGTGCTAGATTATACCATAGTAGAGAGAATGGCTAGTCACAGTAATCATTTGGATAGTTTGGTGGATCACAAGAATTGTATTTTTTCCTATTTTCCTGTCTTCCCATAGTAGAAACCTGCCTTCTGCTATGGTTAACCCTCCTCCAAATAACCAAGTACTTCAAATAGAATCATCCATAATTTTTATAAAATTTTTCAGTAGATTAAAGTATGATCCTACTTTAAGACTGTTTATTGGTCCTGTATGTACCAACTAACTTTGCTTTGATTCATGGCTACCATTCATATCTACAAGCCTAGCAAGATGCCTCCAAATATGTGCCATTTATTACAATGGAAATTGTGTGCAAAAATGATATCAGTGAAAATCCATCCCTAATCCTGGAAAATATCCTATATGAGAGTGAGATAGTAGCATCTTGGCAACAATGGTATATTTATGCCTTGTAAATATCATCCATTATTTTTCTTGTTACTATTATAATTCTTTTTATAATGCAAGTACCAGGTCTGAGCCTTTAGTTACAAATATAATGTAAAAGAATTATTATTTTATTGCATTACCTGATTTATTAGTATTATCAAGAAATTTGATAGTACTAGCACTACAAAAATTAAGCATATCCTCTCAAATTCAGAAGTGGACTAAAATGTCATTAATTAAATCAGATTTATGTTTAAAGGATTTTAAAAGGTTCAACAACTAGATGGTATGTTCATGTGTTAAAGAACTGTTAAAGTCTAGATGTTTTTTGTTTCTTTTTGTTCAAAGAAATTAGTAAATATTTTCTTCACTTATTTTTATCTCATTTTAACAGTCAATGAAAATGTGTGAAGAAATTATCTTTTTCTTTTTTTCTTTTTTTATAAAAATGAACTAAAGCGAACAATTTTTATAAACAGCTATTAGAAGGTGGAGATACTAACTAATTCCTGAAACGTGATTTCAACAATAGCATTTGGTCTACTTTTAAATTTGAGCAAAGATATTTAATTTTTTCTGTGTTATTGAGCTCCAAAAGACAATAGGTAAGTTTGGTTAACAGAGTCAATTAAAATTTATTTTTATCTGCACAGTTCTTTATTTGGTCAGGACCACTAAGACTTAAATGAAATAATGCTATTAGTATATATAAGTATCAATTTCAAAAAATGGGATAAATGGATTGAGTTATCATATTATAGTCTGGTGAACTTGACTTTAATTTCTTATCAAATTCCAGAATATATTATTAGAAATATAAATAAATAAATAAATAAATAAAGGAAATTAAAGAAGTGATCACTAAGACTCTTGCTAGCTTCATCAAGTATAAATGATGTCAGACTAACTTTAAATTACTTTCTTGGCTTGACTACTAGACTGAGAGATAATGATCATGATAACTAATATTGATATAACATAATGCTCCAGAAAACTTGCTAAGCAGCTTAAAATTATCTCATTTGATCCTCACAATAAACATGAGAGGCAGATATTATCTCCATTTTACAAATGAGAAAATTGAGGAAAACAGAGAACAAGTGACTTGCTCAGGGTAACACAGCCAGTAAGTGACTGAGCATAGAACTGAATTCTTTCTGACTGTAGGTTTAGTGCTCTAACTACTGTGCACCGATCAGAAGAAAGCCATGGATATAGCTAATTTTTTTAGAAAATAGTTTATGTTCTTCTTGTGGCTGATATATGCTATTAGAATTAAGCAGATTTGTGACCATTTATATGATGATAGACAAAGTTTCCATTAATGGACCAGTGTCAATGTAGAGGGAGAATTGTAATGAAATATCCTGAGTACTTGTTCTTGGCCTTAGGCTATTCAATATAACTTGAATAAAATATAGATTTTTAAGTTAATTAAATTTTCATATGGAAAAATGATAAGATGGCTAGCCATCATGTTAAGTGTTAGGTTTCTAAAACAACCTTGAAACGTTAGGCAAGGAATCTAATAAAATAATAATTAAAATAATTGTAAAATTTTTCACTTGGTTCAAAAAATCAATTGCACAGGGACAGGACTAGAAGAGAAATAGTTATATGAAAAAAATTTCACTATGATTCAATGGCGGGATTTTGTATTGAACAAAGCTAAGACATGCAACAAAGCTTAGGCTGCATTAAAAGAATTTAGATTAAACTACATCCTATTTAAGAAAGGCAGTAGTCCTGCTATTTTCTTTATAAAAGCATATCTGGAAAACATGTACATTGTATTAAAAGGTAGAGCAACTGATGGAAGATGATGAAATGGTAAGAAGAGTGGAAATAAAGTCTTTTGAGAACTGGTTGAAAAAATTATAGATTTATCTAGAAGACAAAAGACTCAGAGATGAATACAAGAGAGTTCTTTTTTCCTCTTCAGAGGGCAAAAGTAAAGAATGGGTGGGAGTTATACAGATGCAAAATTAGAGCCTATATAACTGTTGAGATAATAAAATAAGAAAAAATTTCCTAACAATTAGAGCCATTCAGAATTTCAATGGTCTGCCTCAATAGATAAAAAGTTCCCCTTCAATGGAAGTCTTCAACCAGAGCCTAGCTGACTACTTCTCAGGTATATTGTAGAGAGGATGTTTGTGCAGTTACAAATTGGACAAGATAACATTAAATACATTTTAACTCAGATTTAGTAATTCTGTGAGTTTGGGAACTATTGCAATCTGATTTCTAAAAAGCAATAATAATAATAATTTTCTTGGTTTCTTTTTGTGAAATGTTAAAGTAAAAACCAGTGATTAAATATTTCTTTGCCCTACATGATCTGCTTTGAAAATCTACAAGATTGTAATCAGGAAAAAATGAAGCTACATTACCAGTTCTTGATGCCAAAATACAATTGCTGTGTTTTAATCCAAAGTGGCAATATTTTCTGTTATAAAATCCCTCCAACTGTTTGCATCGAAAGCCACAAAAATAATACATAATCAGAACTGAAGCATATAGCCATAGGCCAAGAATGGACCCCCTGCATTTCATAATGATTTGGCAGTTTTCTGAGAGCACTTTAAACTGACCGGGGTTTTCTTAATGTAATAAATATCAAGAGCTTCCAAGAATGAATAAATGTTCACTTGTCTTCCTACCCTGTTGAAACTACCACAAAGATAATTGTCCTCATATTCAGTAGACCACAGCTATGCTACCAGTTCAACATGTGACTCCTGTGAGTTTGCATTTTATGTATATTCTAAATGTGTTTTTCCCTCTACCCTAGGTTGAACTCTGTAAGTCTTGAATCAGCTGTGCCATATCCCACTGATGGAGAACTTGCAGATGCAGTAGAGCTTTGTCAATGCCCTCCAGGATATAGTGGCTCCTCCTGTGAGGTAGGTTTCTAAAGAAAGTTAAAACATGAGGTATGTTTCTAAGGAAAGTTAAAAGATTTTATCTCAAACATATTCTGATTAAGTTATAGCCCCATTGTTTCCAAAAAAACCTGTTGAGTTATCCCATGTTATATACAAATAGATAAATTTGAATGCTATTTGAAAATATAATATTTGATGTTTATTTTCCCAGAGCAATGATTTTCAATTTTAAATTGAAAATGTTGATGATTCTGTTTGCCATCACATTGGAATCCATCTGGAAACACATGTCATTTCTTTAAGAATTTTATAAGCTTATTAAACCATCTCTAATACCAGTAAACAATGCGTGTGCAACTAAGAATAGAAGACTTCAGAGTTAGAGGCCATTTCCCATCATTTTCATCCTAATCATTAAAGGACCTTATCCCTGAAATCCTTTACTTTCCCTGCTTTTCCCCAATCCATTCTACATCGTTTTGACTGCTTCAACCCCAAATAAATGTCAATGCATTTCCTAAAGTACAAACTGATTAAAGGCTCAGAAAACATAAGATTGAGGAGGAATATCTTACTTCAGCAATTTTTCTACACCTTTTCTCATTTATATGGCGATGAGATTCTGAAGCATAGGAGTTTTTTATTAGAGCACCTGAATATTTTAGATTATACTGAGATTGATGTGTTATTTTGTAGCATGCATACTCCCTCCTCAAAATCCCAATAACCTTTAAATATAATATTTTTAAATTTATTTTTGTAGGTTCCTCCCTTTTGTGCATTTTTCTTTCTAGAGTAGTATTGTTGACCCTAAGCATGAAATTTACATCACTCTCACACATGCATATGTCCTGAAGCATAGTAAATAGGATATGACTCAGGGTAATTAAGAGTTAAATCTTTCAAAACCCTTAACCTTCATGGAACTATTTGTTAATGCCAAGGTATTCCACCTCAGAACACTATAAACAAAATATCACTTATACAGGTTTTGTAGGCATTTGCTTGTTAGTTTCTTTGTTCTTTAAAATAGTATGTGTTTCTATATGCTAGATAATCCTACAATTATACTCACAACAAATGTTTTTGTTGTAACTGGAAAACCATAGGGAATTTGTGGAGATGCCCTGGGTATTCCATGAATACAACCACAAATATAATTGAACTCATACTCAGTATACCATAGTTATATGACCAGGTCAATATGTGAATCCTATGAGCTTGTATTTTATAAGTATTTTAATATAGATAGATAGATGTAAATAGATATATAGGTACAGTTTAGTTCAGCCTATACATTAGAGGGCATATTTTTGAAAACTATGTCATATAAGAATGTAATGGATTTAGAATCAAGGAGCTTGTGGGTCAGCCAATCAAACAAAAATCAACAAATGTTCTGATTTGTATTAGCCCTGATTGGTTCAGAATGAATATAAATAGCAATTGTTTCTGTGCACACACACACGCACACACACACACACACACACACACACACACACACTTTCTTTTTGAGGTAAAAGAGATTATTTTTGGTCTCATTTCTTACATATCCTTAATCACTGACTGGGTATTGCCTCAGTCAAACTGAGACCTGCTAAAGACCTTTGCTTAAAAAGGCCAAGGTCTCCCACTCTATTCAGGGTCATCTCTAGTAGGCTAGATCTATCTCTGGCCACTGGACCCAGATGCCTCTGAAGGGAAAAAGTAAGACAGGTGCCCTTGTACAGCCTTCTCCACTTTAAATCCAATTCACTTGCACATCATGGAATCACCTCCCTGATGTCAAAATCCTCTTTGCAAATAAAAGACAAGTAAAAGTTTTTTCAAACTTTTTGTTTTCTATTTACAAATACAAGCTTAATGAATTTGTTTGAACCATCTAAGAACATCTCTGAGACTTGGATTCTTCCTACTGCTTGTGAACATGGCCACATATCCCACATCCTGAAAAATCCTTCACTTGATCCTTCTATCCCTGATAGCTATCTCCCTATAACTCTTCTGTTCATTGTAAAGTCCTTAAGTAGTCATCCAGCACAGGTTCTCTCCTATTCTTATCTCTACTCCTAATATCCAATCTAGAGAAATTTTTTTTTCTTTCTCTTCTGCAATATTGTTAAAATGTAATTTCCTTGAGGACACTGTTATTTTTCTTCCATTTTCTTTGTAATTTCAAAGAATATCTAGTATTTTACTTTAAAAATAAGTGAGTCAATAAATGCTAGCTGCCTGAATTATAGGGGGAATAAATAGAATGGCTCAATCCATATAATCTAAAACATAAATGATCAATCACCCAACATTTATTTTACACATACTAGCATTGAAGTACTGTTAAAAAGGATTAAAAACTTTAAATGAAACAGTCTCTCTCCTCAAGAAATTTACCTTCCATTAGGTGAGACAAATATATACATGTTTATTCAAGATAAATAAAATTCAATACAAGTTAACCAGAGAGAGGAGAAGAACACTTGTAACTGAAGAAACAAGAAAGGTCCAATTTAGAAAGTGGCACTTGAACTGAGCAGATTCTGAGAGGCAAAGGGAGCAGAAGGTTGAGAGAGAGCAACCAGTACAAAGCTATGGAGATGAGAGATGGAATATTATATATAATAATAATATAATGTTATCTTTTGAAATAAGTTCAATTTGTCCTGGGCAAGAAGAGGTTAAAGAGATTAAGATGTCATAATTCTATAAACATAAATTAGGATCAAGTTATTCTAATCAAATTCAATATTTACACGGGAAAACAAAAAGGTTGCCTATGCTTCTACAAAAGAAAAGATAAAAAAAAAAGACAAGAATGCAAGAGATTAAAACAAAAACAAAATAAAATAACAATGCAAAGCTTTTTAGTCATAGCTTCAAACATTTCACATAGTAAAAGAAACACTTCTGACGGTATATCTACATAGTTCTCTTCAATGAATGCATTTTCAAATTAAAAACCTCCTCTAGTATTTGCTTCCAATTTTTTTTTTCCCATGGAGAATATCACATTTCTAAAGAGCATTCAAAGTTGTTATATCATTCCCATTGACATGATAATATTTAGCAACATCTCTCAGGTGAAAAAAAAAAAAACAAAAAACACGGATTTAAGAGAGGCAAATGGCCTGCATAGGAAATATGAGAAAAGATACAATATCAATCTCAGTTATTATAAAACTTATGTAGAATAAAAATTCTGTCAATGCATTTGCATACATACTAGCCATTTAAAGTATTTAAATTGTTTATGATCTAAGAAAAAATCTTAAAAATGTATATTGCCCATAATACCTCTTGGGAATATGTAATATATAAAGAGATAATCAAAAAGTCTATTGCCAGGTATATCCTTTATAGTTATGGAAAAATGCATGGTATTTATTTTCTAAATTGAAGCTAAAAAATCAATCTATTTCATGAAAATATGGCTAAGGATTTGAGTTGGTGTCTCTATTTAAATAAAGTTTTGAATATTAAAGGGAAATGACACATACTTTTGTTGTTCAATCATGTTGTAGTATGCTTGACTCTTTGTCAAATCCCATTTGGGATTTTCTAGGCAAAGATACGTGATTTGTTATTTCTTTCTCCAGCTAGTTTATAGATGATAAAATTGAAACAAACAGAATTAAGTGATTTACTTAGAGTCACCCAACTAGTAAGTATTTGAGGCCATATTTGAACTCAGGAAAATGAATCTTCCCAATTTCAGACTCAGTTCTCTATCTTTGTCACCTAGCTACTGCTTACTCTGTCTAACCTCAAAACTAGTAATGGCATTGGGGAAAAGAAAATGAAATACAAATCCTTTCTTATGGCTAAGTGATAGGAGACAACCAGAATAGAATATCCTCTGTGGATATATTCACTGTATCAATTGTTGCTTAATTTAAATGTGTGTATATTCTAGCTGGATTTGAGGGAAGAGGTAAAAAATAACTAGACATAAATACAAAAGGCATCAATAATTTTTTAAATAATAAAAAGTCTTTGAGAACCTCAGAAGGAATAGAGAAAGAAGGAAGAGGTAGGTGCAGACAACATTCTGCATGCACAGAAAAATGTTTCCTAGGTAACACAATATCACCATGGCTATATATACTGGAGTATAAAACTAAAAGCTCATTGTTCTTATTAAAACATTTATTAAGTACATTTTTGTTGTGTGAGGTGATAATACCATTAATAGAGATCTTTTAGAGACTCTGATATATAAAATGGGTATTATGTGTGAAAATAAATATATGAAAGGATAGGCAAGGAACACTATATGTGATTTTATTTTAACTAGATTCATAAAATGAAGAAAATCAATCTGTGATATATAACAACCATAGCAGTTTCATAAATGAAGAGGAAAGATCCATCTTTAGAATACACTTGCAGAAGGAAGAAGCACATAGGGAAACATAAACAAAGAGCATTATAAGAGAAAGAATTCTAGGGGTTTCTGAAATGAAGCAAGTAAAAGGGGAAGGGAACATCTGGGAAAAAAAAGAAAACAGTCAATAGGACATGGTCAATGTCATGATTTGTTTTCATTGAAAATACATTTAATGGAGGCAGGTAGATGGCACATTGGATAGAGCACAATCCCTAGAATCAGGAGGTCCTGAGTTCAAGTCCATCTTCAGACAGTTAACACTTACTAGTTGTGTGACCCAAGGCAAGTCACTTGATCCCAATTGTCTTGCAACACACACACACACACACACACACACACACACACACACACACACACACGTGTGTGTGTGTATATAATGGGTTTTTAATTTTGAGTAGAAGGAGGGAGGAGATAGAGAAAAAGTAGATTTTTACTGATTAAAAAGTATAATTTAAAAAATCAATCTTGATAGGGAAAGAAACAGAAAAAGAATAATAATGCCTGCCTAAGAGAGTAAGGTTAAATGAGACTCTCTGAATAGTCTTTAGTTTGATTATTTTTTTTACCTTGCTCTATCAGTATTTTGTCTTCTGGTTCTTTTCTAGTCTGTAACTCTTACCTTGAAACTGTCATTCTTCCATTCCTCATTTCTCTGCTTTACTTTATCATTTCAGAAGAGAATTCATGCTAATGCTTCCTCTAATTTCACATCTGCCAATAAAACTCAGGTCAGTACAAAGCCTTAAAATCAGGAAAAATAACTCTGCAGTAATGTTTCAATAATTTCTTCCATCTGACAAGTCTATTTGCTGAACTGGGTTGAAAAACATTTTTTTTTTGTATTTAATAAAAAAAATCTCTTTATAGCTATCAGATTGACAGAGAAATTTTATCTCTTGCAGTCTTGTTGGCCTGGGCACAGGCGAGTTAATGGTACAATTTTCGGTGGCGTCTGTGAGCCATGTCAATGCTTTGGTCATGCGGAAGCATGTGATGACATCACAGGAGAATGTGTGGTAAGTGTTTCTGCCTTTAGAGACTCTGACTGACAGGGCTGAGATCTGCTCAATATATCCCTGCAATTGAATGACCACCTTTGGGACCTCAAGTACTTGAGGAAAGAAGTGTTTTGACAGAAAAGATCTTTATATTGAACTGCTTTGCAAGTTAAGAATGTCCTTGTATCAGGATGTAGTCGGTTTGACAAATAAGCAAGAAGAAGAGTTTATTCATATTAGTCTCAAGTTTTGAAACAGCATAAACAGAAACATAGATGACATGAGTGATGACAGGGATATATACCTAAAGTCTGAATATAAGATTTCATTCCATTCCTCAATTTCTCTGTATACTACATATTCTGTTCAATTGTTAAGCCATTTTTTGAAGCCTATGATGACAGGAAAACAATTATTGAAAGTAGCATTACTCAGTAGAATTTTTATGAACCAGATTGATAAATATGTTTAATTAAGGGTCCGCTGTGTTGGTTGTTATTTTGTTGTTTTTTATTTAAAAAAAAAAAACTAAACTAAACTAAAGGGCTGAACTAAATAGAAAGGAACACAATTTGTTTTGTTGGTTTTTTCCAAAAATCTAATGTATATTCACAATAGCTGTCTACTTATTCAACAATTAAGTCCATGCCATTATCCAGAAAAAATTCTACCCAGGACAGAGCTCTTTCTATCCTACTAAGAAGCCTTTTGGTTTGGTGAATTACGCTGAATAGACTGCTCTGATTAACTCAAGGGCATTTTAGTTTTATATTGTCTGACATGGCATGAAGCTTGAAACAACATTTCTCATTTCATTAGTCTTGCAGAAACACAATTTGAGCCAGTGCCAATTTAGCAGGATATCATACTCTCATTTCCCTGCAGAATTTCAGGCAGTCTCTGTATTATCTGTATTTCTTAATGTTCTTTCTCTAGCTTTTTCCCTCTACTCTCCCACTTAAATAAAAACTGCTGGGAAAAGTCCAAAATGAAAATTCAGAGGTTTTGCAATGTAATTTGGCATGCAGGTTTATTGATGTTCTTCCTATGTCTTCCCATACAAGATTATGTTTAATTGCATTGCGATATAAAACCAAGATCCACTTAATTTGTGGATCAGTAGGTTTTTCATGAATAAAAATGTTAAATCATTTTCGCTTTAATTATACTGTAAGTCTTTAAGATGTACCTTAGGAAAAAATATTCTGAGATTTACCTTTAAATGCCTTATTTAAATGCAATAGGAAATACCCACTCCTAACCTGCAATGAATTAAAATGACTAACATTTCTATAGTACTTCAGGGTTGACAGGCAAGCAACTTCAACACAACATTTTAATATAGAAAGTATAACCATAATTGTCTCCATTTTATAGATAAGCAGTCTGAGTCTCAGAGAGGATCATAGTAGAAACTTGAATGTGGAGTCAGAGAATCTACATTTGAATCCTGCCTCAAAATGCTCATTTCTGAGCTCCCCCCAAGCCCTAAAATAATGATCCTGTTGTTTAATTTTTGTCACAAAATTACTAAGTTCCAGCATCATGATTTGAATCCAAATCTGACTCCAAAGTCAATAATATGTCCATCTCTCCATGCTGCCTTACTAACATAAAATATTATATTACCAAATTCAGAATAATGACTTTAGAAAATTCTTTGTAGAATTAGTTGAAAAGAGATTAGTTAATAATGGAAAGGCAAAGCTGGTTCAGCACCTCCAAAATATAATCCATGGTGATAGTCTGTTTTTCATATAATCTTTCTGGTTGATTAAACTGAATAATTTAACACACACACATATTAAAAACCTTCTAGCATCAAGGCATAATAAACGGGGATGCAAAGAATAGAAAGAGTCCCTGTCTTCATGAAACTGATATTCTGCTGGATGAATGCAATAAGCTCACAAACATACATACAAAATTGGATACAAAAATAATTCATGATGGAGAGAGCAATAACAACAGAGGAGCTTAGAAAAAGACTTGAGAATACAAAAGGTGGCACTTGAGCTGTACTTGAATCTAGAGATTCCATGAGGCAGAGGTAAAGAAGGAATGCATTCTGGACATAGAAGAACACTTGTGCAAAGGCAAGGGGGGGGAGATGGACTATGAAAACATGGAAGATAGTTTTGAGATCAGTTTCACTAGACTGGAGAGTTTTTGGCTAGAGGAACAACAACATAAACTAAGACTAGAGAGATTAAGTAGAAGCTAGATTATGAAGGGCCCTAAATGAAAGAATGGAAAGTGTGTGTTCTATCCGTTAGGCAAGAGGGAGTCTATGTTTATCTCAGGAGAATGATGTAGTTAGATCTTTGGGGAATATGAATTTAGCAGAAATGAAGAAGATGGATCATAGAGAAGAGACATTGTATATGTAGGAAATCCAGGCACAAGGATGATGTCGTAAGATAATAGTTGTATGAAGGGAGAGATGGAGACATACTAAGAAAGATTTTATGGAGGTGGGGTGAGAAAGTAGAGAAGATAATATTTCTGAAGTTGTTCAGAAGAAAGGATCCTGATTCTAGAGTCAGAGAAACTGTATTTAAATTTTAACTATGGCACTTCCTCAGTGACTTTGGGCAACTCTTCATGGCCCCATTTGTGATTTTCTTGGATCTCAGTTTCTTAATCTCAAAAAGAAAAAGTTGAGCCAAATAATCTTTGAGATCCCTTCCCATCTTTAGATTTGTTATCCTTAAAATTGTATGCTTCCATAGCTGTAAAGGTAGTTTTGTCCTCTATAGAAATAGAAAAATTCAAAGGATGGAGGGGTTTGGGAGAGATAAAAATAATGAGTTCTCTTTTAAAATATGCACTTTGAGACGTGCATGGGATGTCCAAGAGATGTCCAGCAGGCAGGTAATAAGGTATATTTAGATTTCAGGGAGATGATTAGGGCTTAAGATAACTCAGAAATTGCAAGTTATACACTTTATCATAGCTCTAATAAGTAAACCTTTAGATACAGATGAAATAGCCAAGGGAAACTATGTCAAGAAAAAAATAAGTCCCAATACAATGCCTTTGGAGATGTGTACAGTTAGTGGGTGGGATAAGAATAGTGATCTAGGAAAAGAGATTGATAAGAAATAATTTAAAAAGTAGGAAGAGAACCTAGAGAATGGTATCATGATAATCAAGGGGAGAGAAGCATATTAGAAGAAAGAAGTGATCAAAAGGGGCAAAATTGCAGACAGGTCAAATAGAATGAGTATTGAGAGAAATCCATTGGATTATCCAGTTAATCAATTGTTGGAGTCCATTGCCTAGAAAAAAAAGAAAGGGATTATCAAGAAAATAGGGTGACAATTCTCTTGGTAGGACCTAGACCAATGATTAATAGTGCCACCAACATTTGGCTATACCATAGAAGAGGGCAAACTCCGAGGAAACTCATGATTAAAGATAGAGATGGAAATTTAGCATGCAAGAGAAAAATCAAACATAATATACAGAGAAAGAAAACAAGGAGTGGTTCATCTAGAGCATTTTCTTCTGACTTTTAAGTGTCCTTTAAGTGAAATGAAGATGGAGAAAATTCATTCCACCTAGCTAAATGCTGCTATTCAATTTGGATCATAAAATTTCTGGTGTGAACCACAAAAGGCCAATGTTTGAGTACTCAAAAAAAGAAATGTTTCACATCAAAGGTATTCTTGCTGTCAAGATTTACACAGCCTTTTGGATTCTGATTATTATTCATGGTGGCTTTTTCAGTGATAGAGAGACATTTTACTGATAGGTTGTTTTTCCCCTTTTGAAATATGTTTGGAAATGAACTAAAATATACTCTTGACTTAAGATCAAAGCCCAGATCAGATCCATATAAAAATAATTTTAACTACTATTGCAAAGTAACTTAGGATGCTTTCAGAGCCTCAAACTATCCACACAGGAAGATAATATCACTTCTCATTCTTCTATTGAAATACATGATGGACATTTTAATAGATCTACTGAGATTTGGAAATACCTTTTGCCTGAGGTTGGGTTAACAATTCATCCTTTTCTAGGATTGATGTTTATTTCAGTAGGAGCAGGTCTTAATGTTGCAATCATAAAGGAAATTGAAATTTCTAAATTGTTTCAATATTATCTCCATTGCTTATAACATGATATTCAGAGGATCTGAGAAATTGGTATATGCTATTTCCCCATTTACTTGATTTCAGAATTAGGAATAAAAAGTGTTGAAAATAAAATAGGATTCTCAAATAGGCAAGTTTTCAATTTAGTTCTGAAAAGGGACTACTTAAGAAGAGAAAAAGAGGCAACTTGGTGGTTCAACAATAGAGCCCTGGATCTAGCATCAGGAAGAGCTGGATTCAGATTTGACCTCATATACTAGTTGAGTAGTCCTGGGGAAGTCATTTAACCCTGTTGACCTCAGTTCCTCATCTACAAAATGGGTGAGAGAAGGAAATGGCAAACCACTCCAATATCTTTGTCAAGAATATCCCAAATGGGGTCATGAAGAGTTGGGTTTGACTGAAAAGAGTAAACAACACTAAAAGAAGAGAAAGAATGCTCTTGATTCCAAAGAGTGTTTTCAAAAAAGCCTCTTAATACTTTATAACCTTTTTGCTTTACTAGTTACACTGCAGTGCAAGGAATGCTGAATTTGAAGTCAGAAGGCCTGGATTGCAATTATTTAATTATTTAACCTTGGGGGCTTCATTTTCCTCAGCTATAAAATAAGGGAGCTGGACTAAATGGCCTCTACAGTCTCTTTCATGAATAAATTCATTATCATGCCTCAGAAATGATGAAATACAAATATTTGTGCCCCTGAATCCAGAAGGGGTTATCTCAACATAGGCTTATGTCTACATCTCTTTTTAAAGAACACATACCTATATATGGACTCATCTAATTATTATAATAAATTATTACTTATAATAAATAAATAAATAAGCAAATAAAATTTGGACTTATAGCTTTCATATGTCTAATTCCAATTGTTCCTAGTCAAAGTACAGAACTTCAGATTCTCCTACTGAATAATGCTTCCCTAGCCCCGTTTCCTTATACATTATCCCTATTCCACTGCCCTTCATCTAAATCTTTAACTCCCCTCATCACATTTAATCATCTGGAGTGCTTCAATAGCATATTAACTAGTTTCCTTGCATCTAATCTCTATGCTATAAAATCCATAATTAATTAATAAACTGAAATTCTAAAAACATAGGTCTAACAAGAAGCCCTTTACAATCAGATTGCCAGCTATTTTTTTTGTTTGTTTATATATCTCACACCCATAGACAAATACACAAATTGGCCTATTTGTTATTCTCCCTAGATAGTACTTCCCCAGCCTCTTCCTTTGCTTCTCTTTTTCTTTCTCTCCTGTCTTCCTTCTCCCTTTCCCTCTCTTCCCTTCCATATCTCCATTTTGGAGTCTTCACTACCCTTAGATACTAAGTTCAGGAATTTCCTAATGAAAAGCCTTTCCTGATCACCCAAATGTTAGTGTTACTTACCCACATTAACACTACTCTGCATATATTTCCTATTGAATTTTTAAAAATCTTATTCTTTCTCTATAATTTTTCTTCTTCTAGAATATAAGATGCTCAAGGCAGAATTTCTCTCATTTTTATTTATTTTATTTATTTATCTATATTCCCAGTACAAAATCCATAGTAGTCACTTAACAAATGTTAGTTAATTATTATCTAGATTTAGTTGTCTTAACTTGAACAAGCTGAATAAATAATTAAATGTAGAAATCAATAACATTGACATTGATATAAAATCTCTAGTATCAATTTTAATATATATGCATATAGATTTAAAGATAAAATATAATACAACTCTCCAAAATAGTCTAATAATGCTGTTCCTAAATAGCCATTCTCTCTTAGAAGTTTATTGGACATAAAGGCTAATTTTTAGCATTTGAAAAGGAGGTAAGAAGGGAGAAATTTAAAAAGAAAAAGCTTTTCCTACTTTTGCCCACTGCCATAATGCTACCCCCAGTGAGCCATAAGTGCATAAATTCCCAAGCTAAGTGTGGAGACTAATGAGTCAAGGATGGTTTTTCAATTCTAGAAATGGTAGACAGCATTTCTTTCTCTTAAACATTCAGGCAGCTTCAATGTCAGAAGCATTTCTAGACCCATATAGTCCAATTAAAAGTTGAAGTGGTGTCTGCCTTAATCTAAGTATAATTTGTTATATGACCTTATAATTTAACTTTAGAGGCATATTGATTTAAGGCATAAAATTTTAAAAATAAGTTTTTATTTTAGAATTCAACCTGATTAATGAGTACATTAATGACCTCATCCGAAGACTATGTGTTCTTAGAAACACACATTTTGATTTCCTAATACAAAATTCTTATTTCTTAATAGGATTTATCCACATTCTAATATAAATAACCTCAAATACCACAGAAAGCCATGAATTTTTGCCAAAATTGCTTTCATTTAACTTCAGAAAATTTACTGAACTCTGCCATTTCCTGACTGGCTCTAATATTTCATCATTCTTTACAAGTTACAACCTTATTTTTTTTTTTTTTTGCATAAACATCCAAAATTTTTTGTTTCCCCAAGTAAATTCCTCAAGTAAATTTTTCTAAGCTCCAGAATGTTAAAGCATTACATAAATAAAGAATCATTAAATAACCACACTTAGAATAAGAAAAGAGATAATGCTTCCAGCACTTATCACAGTGCCTGCAATGTAATAAGGACTTAGTAAATGCTTGTTGACTTTCAGATAAGTAATATAAAGTATTTTATATTGGCATATAATCTGGGCTTCCATTGTCAATGAAAACACATTGCTGTTCTAATTTTTCAGTCATTTCCATCTCTTCCTGACCCCATCTGGAATTTTCTTAGCAAAAATGCTGGAGTGGTCTGCCATCTCTCCAGCACATTTTACAGATGAGGAAACCAAGGCAAAATTAAGGGACTTGCCCAGAGTCACATAGTGTCTGAGGCCAGATGTGAACTCATGATGCTATATCCACTTCACCACTTGGCTGCCTAAACATAAGTGAATTCATCATTGAAGTATGAAATTATAATCTAACTAAATGTCCATAATCTCTTTCTAACCAATTCATTGTCTTAATATAAATGACTGAAATGGAGTAAAATGAAATTTTTATAATGGAAAAAAATAATAAATCAACAATTAAAAAAAAGGCTGAATGACAAAATATCATTTCTAAGTAGGATATTAACTCTTAAGTCTGTTCTGTTTTATTGATAGAGTAACTATTAAATATATAATACTTAAATTTTTTCTCTGGCAAGGTTCATGTACACTAGATGATTCAATAGATCCAATTGGAGCTCTAGTTTGAAATTTTGCTATCCATATAATAAACTAATATATTTTTTCCCCTCAGGGATGCAAAGATCACACAGGTGGTCCATATTGCAATAGATGTCTTCCTGGTTTCTATGGGGATCCTACTAAAGGAACTACTGAGGATTGTCAACCTTGTGCCTGTCCATTAAACATACCATCTAATAAGTAAGTTACATGACATATCTACTTCATTATTTTGGCATCCAGTTACTAAATTGGTATTATAATTATAATTATCATTTACTTAAATATCTTTATTCCCAATAAAAAGAATCTAATTATTAGAATTTTTCACAGGGATTCCTAAGCATTTTTTTATGTTATAACATATGTTATATGTTAATTCCCTGTGGCAAGTTGATAAAGCCTATGAAACTCTTCTTAGAATAATATTTTTAAATGTATAAAATAAAATACTTAGGGGTACAAAGGAAGGCAATTATATTGAAATGCACTTATAAAAACAGTAAACCAAAAATAGCAACAAGTTAAGGTTATAGGTTAAAGTTAAGGCTAAGAATAGTTTATCTGGTGATGTTCCTTGTTTTCCCATTATTTCCCATCAGAGAATTTTGGATTTAAAAAAGAATTTAGGAAAAAAAAAACTTGTTCCTCCATATTACCCTCATATTTAGACTTCTGCCAACTGATTTTTGATGTCTCTTTATTTGGGTAGCATGGCAAGAATAATACTTTGAATTAATTCATCTAGCATTTAGTGATTATTTTGTGCAAGTGCTAAAACACTAAAGATACATATAGAAGGGAAAGACACTCTCTACCTTAAGTCCACCTTCCATTGTATCCTTCTCAGTGACTGACTGGCACAAGACTTTTCATGCATGTAAATAGTAGATGTATAATAATATGCCTTCCAAGAGGCTCGTGATAATGTGATTACCGCTTGCAAGAAAATGCCACGCCACCATTGCTCCTACCAGGATGAGAAAAAAATAATACCTGATATTAATGCTGGAAACTTTATGAAGTGTTTTACGTATGTCTCATTCTACTCTCACAACTACACTGTGAAAAAACTTATAATCTTAGATAAATTAGCTCTATTGATGATTTCATCAATTCAACATTTATATAGGAATTCAAGAGATGCTTTATTTACATGTATTATCGCATTTGAGCAATCCTGTAATATGTTCTTACTTAATAGTCTCATTTTAGAAATGAGAGAACAGAGACTAAAAGATTTTAAGTGATTTGCCCAGAATTACTTAGCTAACAAGTGTTTGAGATAGAATTCCAATTCAGGTTTTCCTAACTCCCAGGATTGTATCCACTCTATATTTGTTTATTGAATTCAATTTCATTTTCCTCAATGGAATTGGACTAGGAATAAATAGCAATTCTTTTAAAAATATTAATAAATATCACAGCCCATTTTTATATATAAAAAGGGAGGACATGAATAATATTTTCTATCTACAATAAAAGAAGTTAAGTTTGTAAATTATCACTATTCATTACAATGGGTCTTAGGAACTAAATGATTACAATTCTAAGAAGCACTTTAATTAAAAATGCTTAGAAAAGTGCTATCGTGTAGATGTTTTATTTGCATATGAGAATCTACAAGTATGAAAAGTGTTTTAACAAGAAAATGGAAATATATAAAAATAAGGTAAGCTATTTTCTTTAAAAGTACTCATTTTGAATCATTTCTGTATAGCCTGAATTTCTAGCTTTAGGGAATGCAAAGTTTTTTTCATTTCATACATAGGCCAGACTGCATAGGAATAGAAGTTAACTCAAGTTGGTCAAACGGTTGAAAATTTGTTGTAATTTTTTATTTTATGTATGCCGCTTAGAAATAGAGTTTCCTTGGTGATTTATCCATTTAATCCATGCTCATTAATCTTAGAAATCAAAATCGGTTTTGTCCCAAATTTCTTAGATAATATTTCTACATATGTGCATATATACATATATATGGGAATTTTATAGACTTATAATTATTGCAAAATAGGTATATAGGCAAATACATATTTCAGCTTCACATGTAATCAGGGCTTGTACTTTTAGAAACTGATTCCTTCATCTTAGATTATTTGGCATGCTCAAAGCAAAGCCCTGCTTACTTACTCACATGCATCATCTGCATCAATAATTTACAAGTATTCACTCTTTGTCTCACTCTCTCATGTGTGATATATATCTACTGTATAAATAAAAAGAAAAATATTATATCTACAACTTCAAACAAACAAAATTACAAAATTTTGGTCCAAAATGTGAAAATTAAAATATCAGAAAACAGCATTATGTAATAATAGTAAGAATAATAATAGCTACTTGTATTTATAAAGTGGTTAAGAGATTACAAAGTGTTTTATAAAAAAAATATGCTATATTGTTTGATCTTCACAAGAAAATCCTATGAAGTAGACACTATTATTATCCCCATTTTTCAGGTGAGGATACTGAGGCAGAGATTAAATGACTTGCTCAGTCACACAATAAGTGTCATAGACAGGGTTTGAATCTAGAGCTCACTGTCTCCACATCCATTTATCTATCTATGGTGCCACGTAATTGCCTGGCTATAGAAGAAAAAAATTTTGAATTTTGGAATAGGTTTTTTTTCCATTTTTACTAAATATTAAGCTTCAGACATCTTGAGTGTAGAATGAAAGATACATAGAACATTCTTCAGCCTTTAAAGCTGGATTTGGAGTCAGAAAATATGAGTTTTAATTTACCATTGACCATCTCTGTGTTGTCATTTAACTCCTTGGGCCTCAGTTTCCTGATCCATTAAATAAATGAATTGAGCTAGATGATTTTAAAGATCCCCCCCCAAGCCAAAATTATAGAATCCAATAAGCTCAGAATGTGATTAAAGATAGAACAGTAGATATAATGGATAGCTATATATTTTAAGGAATTATAATGGGATAAAGATAACCAGATTGGGTGCCAGGTACACAGTAGTCATTCAGTTTTACTTAGTAACTATATTATCATTACCAACTCACTCTCTCTGAGCCTATGCATCCTCTTCTGTAAAATGAGAATAATATTTAATGTACCTACTTTGCAAAATTATTGTAAGGCAACAAATTATAGAAAACATTTTGCAACTTTTAAAATACTATACTGATTGTTAGCTATTATCGTTATTTATTTTAATCCATGGTGAAGAGTTGAAAGGCACATTTGCGTCATACAGATTCTTGTAGTATTCTTCCAATAAAATCACTTAGGCTTCTCTGTTCTTCCAGTGCACAAAATTGGCCTTGCATGAAAGTAAAGGGACAGGTAAAATAAGAAATAAGTGAATTCACTTTGCATATGTAAGATTTTAGTTGGATTTTGTATTAAATTCTATGGGAGAATCCCAAGCTCATGCTGAATTCTTCTTAAAATATAAATATACAAAATGGACACACGATCTTTATCGCAAAGAGGAATGTTCTTTACAATGAGGTAAATCAAAATCTGCCCATTCTGTGTAATTATTGTCCTTGTCCTCCCATCTGTCCACCATCCACCCCACACACCTGATTCTATTCTCTCTTTATCTTATCAGCACTTTGGTAGAATGATAGGATGCTAAATCTAGAGTTGGTAGAGACCTTAAAAGCCTTTCAGAGGAGAAACTTGAGGCCCAGGGAAACTAAGTGATTTGCCGAATGTTTCAAAAATAATAAATGTTCAAAAGCAAGATTTGAAGCTAAGTGTTCTGAAGAGCCAATTCTAATTTTCGGAACCTACAAGCTATATAGCCCTCATTCTCACCACCTATTTGATCAACTTATTTTCTTCTTTTACAAAAGAATCATTTTTTCTTGACAACATCCCTTCTTCATCGTTCCTTATTTATCATATGCCACAATTGACAAAACTTCACCAAACACTCTTTACTAATTGCTTTCTTTTTTTTTTTAAATACTTTTAAACTTTTGAGTTCTAATTCTATCTTCAGGTGATAAGCTATCAGATATAGCTTATTACTTGTATATTCTAATTATATTTAGATACAATTTGTTTTTTGTACAAACGTCTAAAAGGCTCTACCAAACAGCAAAAGCTGAATTATGTTGCTACAGAAAAGGCCATTTTTTACATACAAGATACCTCTTTCCCCTGACCCCATCATTTGCTCAGGATTGGGGCAGAGTGGAGAATTGACTGATCCTTCACAATTGGCCTCATAGCAAAATCCACCAAGGTGCCACCTGTTACTTTTCAACATCTGAAGAAAGTGCCTTCTGGGCCAGAAAATCTTTAGTCCTACATGGCATTTTAGTTGGTAATCCAGGAAGTGGCACTCTTTCCCCTTGAGCTTGCCAACGAGAGTTAAGTGACACTTCTCTGGAATGGCTATGTAATCACCAGCAATCTCCCTATTCTGCCTCTTCCTGTCCCAGCACAGTGAGCTGTATATTCTGGCCAAATCTGAAGTCAAAGTCACTCCATTTTCCAGCCTAAATTCACTGGGGAAATTATCCTCATTCATGATTATCTCCTTTCTTTCTCCCTCTGTGAGTGTTATTATTTTCACTGCTAGGGAAATGTCATATTCCACCCTGGAGATGACTACAATTTCAGTAGTAGGGGGAGTGGTTTCTCAGTTTCCATAGAACAGAGATTTCCTGGACTGAGTGGTTTTGTTTAAATGCATCCTGCCCAATTTTCATATTGATAAAAGCTTTAAAATGGTTACTTCTCATCACTAGTTGAAGGCCAGAGTTTGGAGTAGTGGAATGAGGCCCTGAATTCCAGTCTATCCTCTCCTAGGAGTTTGTTTCCAGACTTGTACAGTGGCTGCCCCCTCTACTCACTTTAGTTATAGAAAGTTTTTTTTTTTTAAAGTGTGTCTAGTTGTGAAATATATAAAGAAATTTACAAATAGGAGTTGGTGCAATTTTGCCTTTTTGTAAATTCTGGCAAACTAGACCCTTTCCTTTTTTGCTTTACACTTTATACTTTTTTCTACAAAAAGTAATTCAAGATCTGAAATATATATTTCACTGATAGTATTCCGTAAATATTTCAGGAGCAGTAAATTGTTTATGAAACTATCCCTTGCCTAGAAGTTTGGGAACCATATTCTAGTCTTAGTTTTGCCACTAAGTCTAACTTTGGGCTAATGAATTCACCCCTGTAAGCTTCAGTTTCTTCATCTTTTAAAAAGAGACTCCTGGGATTTGGAGCTGAAAAAAACCAAACCAACCTTGAGATCATTTCATTTAAATAATCAGAAATGTTAAAGGACACCCCAAATCACACAGCTTCTAAGTTGTAAGTCCAGGATTCAAAATCAAATTATTCTAACATATTTACCAGTAGTCACATCTATATGATTTTTCCTAAATAAAATGAAAACATTTTATTATAATTTTGTCATTGGTAACAGCTGAATGCCATAGAAACGCCAAAATTAATTCCATTCAAATTAACTAACATTTAGAAGCACTAACACCTACAACGTCTTTTAAAGTTTGAAAAAAATATATACATTATTGCATTTGGTCACTTCAACAAGAAAAAGTTGCAAGCATTTAATAAGATAACTAAGTTTGAGAGAGTTTAAGGAACTTGCCCAGAATAAATATCTAAGATTAGATTTGCACCTAGATATAAGTCTGACATACCATATAATGTGTCACCGTGCTTCCTAAAATGCCTATTCAAAGAACTAGGTCAAATATAGTGTTTGACTAAAAACATGGTCCCTCCCCTCATGGAGTTTATAATCCAATAGAGATTATATAACATATCCACAAATAACTGAATACAAAATTCTACATGAATATACAAAGGTGTTGTGTGAAATCTAAAGGGAAAAAGATCATTGTTGGCTAGAGACAAGTAGATGCTGGCCATTGAAGGGGTGCAGTGCAGAATTCCAGATAGAAGAGGAAAATCACCAAGATTCAGAGGAAAGCCTTTGGAGATAAGGCATAATCCAGTTGTTTAGAATATAGAGTAAATTAGAAGAAGCAGTATGGCCCAGTGAAAATGCAATAACAGCAATATTGTTTTAAGAACAACTTTGAGTGAATAAGTTATTTTGACTATTATAAATACCCAAGTTAATCATAAAGGACATATAAAGAAAGATACTGTCTGCATCTTAAGAAAGATTTGATATATGTAAGCATAGAATAATTTTATACATATAATATATATATATATATAGTGTGTATATATACACATGTGTGTATGTATACATATATGTGTATTCATACATATTTTATATATCTGCTAGGACAGAGGGGAAGGGAAGAAAAAAGGAGAAAAAATATATGATAACTTCATTTTTTTTTTTTTTTTGCTTAGGCAGTTGGGGTTAAGTAACTTGCCCAAGGTCATACAGCTAAGAAGTATTGAGTGTCTGGAGTCAAATTTGAACTCAGGTCTTCCTGATTTCAAGGCTAGTACTCTATCCATTGCACTGCCTAGCTGGCTCAATAACTTCATTTTATAATAAGGAATAACAACTTGTATATAGTAGATTTACTGTTTCATGTGCAATCAACTTTATTATACTGATATGGAAATTCTTGTCTCAGAACCATTTCTCTTTGAAAACTATCAGAGACGATGAGAATGAAATAACAATTTATAATGATGTAATGCTATCTTACATAATACTTTAAAATGTTAACATTTGTTTTACAAATGTTATTCATGAGCTTTGCAACAAACCTATGTTTTAGATATTAAAAAGTTTATCCCAATTTTATGGAAAAGGAAAATGAGTTTAATTGACCCACAGTCACATAGATAAGATGATGCAACTCCAATATCACCAACTCCTACTGAACATTTTAAATTGGTTTCCTTGAGCCCATTTTTAAAATTCATTATGTTTAAAACTATCTCACCTTTTCCCTAAAATCCCCTTTTATTCTTGCCCATTTCTTTTGAAAGCCAGATCATCCTTTCCTTTATACAGTTGAAGCATCAACAACATTTTTGGCTTTTCATTCTCACCCGCGTTTTTTAAACAATTGTCACATCTTATCTCTTATTATATAATCTCTCCTTTTTTTTTCTACTGAAGCAACTATCACTATAGTTTGAGCCCCCTCATTTCTCATCTTTAGTATTGTTATAGATTTCTAGTTGTTTTCCTTGCTTGAAATCTCTCTCTATTACAATCCATCCTCTATGCAGATGCTACAATAATTTTCCTTTAGCAGAAGTCTCATCATGACATTTTCCTACTCAATAAACACTAGTGCCTATCTAGCATCTCTGGCACAATATATAATTGCTGTTTCATGTGCAATCATCTTCTTTATTATACTGACAGGGAAATTCTTGTTTTGTTCCATAAATTAAAAATAAATTTTTTTTTAATTACCCCTAATTTCTGTAAAATGGGGGCATTATATTAGATAGCAAGTGAAGTCCCTTCAAGCTCTATATTTAAAAAATCAATATGACATAAGGCATTTTCCCCCTAGCCTTTTAGTAGTGTGAGGCTGGAAAATATAGAATTACAGACTAAGGAATCTTAACATTATTTGGCATTTACAGTTGTTCATAACGACTTTATTCTAGATTTATAACTTTATTACATAGTATTTCCCTTCCCACAATTTGCAACCTAGCAAAACTAATTCTTCTGCTTTTTCTTTATTCTTAACTCTCTATTGCTTATCTCCATGCTTTTGCACTAGTTGTTCCCCAGATTTTAAATGTACTGTCTCCTCAAGTCATCCTCTTAGAATCTCAAGTTTTGGTGTTTTTTTTTTTTTTAAGAATCAGCTCAAATTCTGACATCTAGATAAAATCTGTCTTAATCCTTAAAAATTCTGGAGCCCAAATTACTGTGTATCTATTTAATTCTATTTTTCATATAGCCATCTTTGACCATGATCTCTCCCATATTAGAATGTAAATATTCCTCAGTGTGCTGTGCTATACCTGGTACTTAACAAATTCTTGTTGACTGATAAATAACTAATCAGCAGTGGGATTTGAACCCATATTTAACCTGATTCCAACTTCTACACTGTAGACTAATAAGGACATCAGGATAACTCTCATTATTGGAACCTATGTTATGTTTCTTCCTTTCAAATCAATAAAGGCTAGCAATTCTGTAATTGAGTAAGGAAGAAAATCCATTTTTCACCCCTCCCTCATCCTGCCTACTATTTATCTTCAGGAATACTATAGTTTGTGCTTGGATCATTTCTACATCAATGGCTTAAAGATACCACTGGGAATAATAGTATTTTAAAATTATATCATTAGAATGGTAGTTGCAACTTTACCAGAAAATTATTACTTGCTCCTTCTCACCACATGAATGTTTCTTGAATTTTGTGTGCCACACATATACCATAGTATAAGCTATATATTACCTGTCTGTTCCTGGGGAAAGATAGAAACCTCCTCCCTTTCCACTCTTTTTATACTTCCTCCCCAACACATACTTTTCAATATAGTGTCACTAGTCTCCCAGGTTGTTTTGTGAACAAGAGAGTACATCTCTTCTCTCTGAGCATTTACTCTGGTTGTCCTTCATGCCTGGAAATGCTCTCCCTCTGTTCCACGTAGTGATCTCCCAGGCTTTCCCTAAATTCCAATTAAAATCCTTCCTTCTACAGAAAGTTTTCCCCAATCCCCATTAATCCCAGTATTTTTCTTCTATTAATTATTCTCTATTTACCCTGTACATTTTGCTTGCTTTGTGTATATGTGTGTAGAGCATTATTGTCTCCCCTATTAGACTGCAAACTCTTTGAAGTAGAGACTGTCTTTTGCTTTTTTTTTTTTAATCCCCAATACTGAGCACAGTGTCAAGCATGTAGTAGGTACTTAATAAATGTTTATTGATTGATATGACCCACAAGAAAGAAATTAAAGAGCCTGAAGAGTTTTAGACTGTGTGGAAGCTAAATAAATGAATGAAAAATCAATTATTAATCAGTTACTAAGCACTGTGTTAAGTGTTGAAGATAAAAATAAAAAAGTAAGGTCTCTTCTCGCAAGGAAATCGCATTCTAATGGGGAGCTAATTATAAAAGAGGTTTCAACTGTAGTTCAGATAGATCATTCCAATTGTCCTTAGGGTACATCAGCAAAGCAGAGGATAGTATATATCCTTTAATATCATTTCTATGAATAAAACTATATCCATTTTAATGTTGAATCATTGAGAGTATCAAGATTCTTTATGAGAAGACTTTTATTTCCTGAGTCTTCAGTGTAGACAAAGGTCACTGCATCTACAAAAGCCTTTGTCAAGTCGCATCTCTACATAAAAGTGGAACTATCTTCAAGAAGATGGACAGGAAGTGCCAGATATAGTGATACTCCATTGGCATCACAAAAATGAAATGAATTCTAACTTAAACAGGAAGTGACTAGTTAGTACTGAGATTCCTAAGTCAGCTGTTCACAATTTGACAATTAACTTGTCAAAGTAAATATTAAAATCAATACCAAATTAGAAGAATAAAAATGAGAAAAAGATATGGTTTCCAATTAGAATAACTCCAATATAATCTATTTAAACATGCTGTTGAGTCAAAAAAATTAAGAATAGCACATGCATACACATACACACAAAACATCTCAGAAGAAACTATCATCAAAAAAAATGTTATTCTTATCAAGTAAAGACTTTATAACTCAGGGAATATTGATCTAAAATATCAATTTGGCTATTAAATCATATGCAGGTGATTGATGGAAGATTATAAGCAGTACCATCTCCTAAATTAGCAAGTTGCAATGAAAGAACAAAAAAATTTAAAGAAAGAATGATGGGAAATCCAATTAAATCATATCATCCCCAAAGTAGTTAAGGGTGAAAATAGAAAGAGTACATATACATATGGAAAATGTAATCAATTTTTCAAGATTATAATAATTATTTTCTCTGTAATTAACAGTGATGTCACCACTTTTGGATTCTAATAGTCACTCATGATATAGATTTCTATCCAGTATGGGTTGAAATACATGGCTTCTGAGGTCTTTTATTTCTAGATTCTGTGATATTTCCCCATATTACAGAAGAGAAAACTGATACTTAGCATAGACCATTTCTTTAAAGACTTTTGTTATTGTTTTGTTGAGTTCTGCAAAGTATTGCTTTGATAGTTTGATTTGTCTTGCATTCAAACTGCAAATTAACTTTAGAAGAATTATCATTTGTATTATGTTAGCACAGTCTGGCCTCAAGTATTAAATATTCTTCTAGCTATTTATTTGGAGAAACAAAAGAGCTAAAAGGGGAAAATAATGGTTAAGGATGAAGAGATAATAGTACTTCAAGCCTCAAACTATTATAAAACAACTGTCTTTAAAATTATTTGCTGTTGGCTAAATGAATAGAAAAAATAGATCAGTGCAATCTGGGGAGAATCAGAAACAATGGAACTCAACTTCATGTTTGATCAATGGGAAACACATTTTACTTAGGAAAGAACTTCCTATTTGTTAAAGACTGCTGAGAAAAGTGGGAAGTGATCCAACAAAAATCATATTAAGACCAACATTTTGAACTATGCCTCATACTAAATTCAAGATGGCTATGTGATAATATGGCATAGGAAAGATCCAATCCCCCCAAAATTTTAATTTACTTTTCACAAGTATAGGTAGGAAGTATTTTCATAATGAAACACAGCACAGAGTCACTTTACAAAAGAGCAATAAAATATGGAACATACCAAAAGAACATCTTTGATGAAGGTACAAGAAAGGGAAAGCAGTATTTTGCAAACTATATAACTAGGTGCAGAGCATATCTTTACAGTCATACAACTAACTGAAAGGTAGAAAGAAGGCAACATCACACTGAGCTTATTAGTTTTTGAAAAAAAAATTAATTGGTGTGAACAAAACTTCACCTTAAAGGCTCTTTTCCAGCAAGGTATCCTATATGTACATTTTAAAGTCATATAAACTTCCTTGAGAGATTCAATTGAGGTTAAATTTATTCAATGATTACTCATAAATAGCAAATGATAAATAAAACAGGGAAATACATATCAATGAAAATTCTTTGCCATTGTCATGAAAAACATCCAAACAGCAGAATACAAGTGGAAGAGTGATTCTTGATAGATGTCAGATCTTCAAAATGTTCCTATTTGCAGATGACACTGTGCTGACTGCACCTAGCCCCAGAACATTGCTATAGCTCCCTAAATGAATTATTCCAAATATTTTTTCCTAATTATTCCTAATTATTCCAAAATATTTTACCTAACTACTTACACAGGAAAACCAAGTAATGAAGAATGCCTATTATCTAGATTGTGATAAGCAATTTGATGGACATCCCATTCAGTGGGTGCATCAGTATATATCTTGGACAGGTTCTGTAGAGAACTGATGAAATAAAACAATAATTGATGGGAAATGACAGGTGAGGTGAATTGTCTTTAGAAATTCATCAATACTTTTAGTAGCCTTAACTGTTTTCTCTACAATGAAGAGTCATCTTTTTTAATACCAATAGATTCCTGGTAGTGCTATATATAACTCTGAAGCAGTAATATCACAATATACAAATAATTAAATGTTCATGTCACTGAAAGTACATGGTGAGTCTAAGTAAACTTCAGTATATCACCAATAAAGAATTGTGCAGGTAAATGTGCAGGCAAAAGATTGAAAAGGAAAAGAATCAGTCATATAATGGGAGTGGAAAATTACTAATGAAAAATCTGTATGCTTCATTTGTACTCATTCAAATGCTATAGATCTAGAGAAAATAACTCACTGAATGGAGCCTTGTAGAGGATGTATGGGAAATTATAGATAAGAAAGTGTAGAATGTATTCTGTGCCATTGCAGAATAAATACTTTCACTGATATCATAGGTCCATTAAAACACCCACATTTTCATTATTCAGGACTGCTGTTTACTATTGTTAATGAAGCTTGTATAACTTTTTAGTAGCATTTAAAGTTTCTAGTTAATAGTCTGCACACCTCTTCCTGTTTCTTCTCTCTCCTATTTTTGTGATTTTTTTTATCCTGAACTGTCTTTTAAAGATAATTAGTCTTCTTCCCCTTTAATTATTTAAACCTTATACAATATTTTATTTTAGCTAAAAATTGCATGATTTAAACATAGCAACATTGCTTTAGGAGAAAATCCAAATATTATCTTTGAAATATTATTAGTAATTGGAATAGAAATATTCCAATGTTATTTAGTTCATTAAGATGTTATTTAAGTTCATCCAAAGAATCAGAGGCAAAACTAAGATTAAAATTTAGTTCTGAGTTTAAGTCATTTCTTTAGGCCATTAGTCTATGTAGTCATTATTGAATTGTCCTATCATATTAAAAAATGAATAAATCTAATTAAGAGAAAAGGAGATGGAAGAAATCTTACTTGCTTTCTTTCCAGTATTCAATTTATTAAAAGTTAAAGCAGAAATATACCCTTAATTTTTCTTAAAATATTTCCTAGTACTGAATGCACATTATAAAAATGCATTTGTGAATATTTTTACCTCCACATACACAGGCAACATATGTGCAATGCTAGTATGAGAGACAACTTCCAACCCCCAAATATCACAAAGAGGGAGTTGTCCAAAATATCTAATAAATCAAGCTGCACCATTTTGTGTTCAAATGGATTTATCTAATGAGAAAAATCTGGCCTTATGTTTTTCCAGGTCTTGAGCATCCAAAAAAAGGCAGCTGTACATTCTTGCTTGTTTTTGGTGATCACAAACTCAGCTAAGTCTAGTCACATAATAACATGTCACAAGGATACTGCCCTCCACTGAGCTATATTCGTGTCTGCCGAAATAGCAATACCATTTCATCCTCTATTGGCTAGACTCTAATCTCTGTCTGTGAGCCCAGGATGACCTGCCCATCCCCTGTTGTCCCATGGGAAGAGGGATGAAAACTCTGCCACTAATGATTTTGTCTCTCTGTTTCTTCTTTGTCCTTGTTCTCACCCAACAACAACTACAACAACATAGCTTCAGTCCAACGTGCCACTTAGATTGGAGTCAGGAACTGATATGTGATGAATGCCCTGTCGGGTACACAGGACCACGCTGTGAGAGGTAAGCAAGTACCACAATGACTTTCAGAGTGATTTCTACCTTGGGGATTTTAAAAAACAACAGATATTGCCATTCTTTGTACTCCTCAGTAAAAGTTAAAAAAAAAAAAAACTTTAGCAATGTTCAATGAAATGAAATTAAGCTCCTCCTCACACCTGTCAAATAAATGCAGTACACTTTTTGTTTATTTATACCCTGTATAAATTGTACCCTGAATATACCCTGTAAATTGCTCTATAAATCTCCATTTTCTCAAACAGTAGTTGATTAATGTTTTGTTCTTAACGGTTATGCATTAACCTATTGTATCTAGAAAGTATTTCCCAAGTTGAAGTAACATATTTTAATATTCATCTTGTAGCCTCCATCCATACATTTTTATCTTTCGTAATTAGTTTTTCTGTTCTTAAAATGACTTGAAAGTTTAGAGCCCAGTTCATCAAATAATCTATGACTTACTATTACTGATTTGTTTTGTTAAAACAAATTAGTAGATATCAAAAATGTAATTTTTCATCTGATTTCTATGTTGTTCTATTCTCAAGACAACATTTTAATTCTGACTGATGTAAACTTTCTTCAGTAGAACTAAAGTTCTTTGATTCTTTGATCAAAACTTTCAGTAATTATTTTTCCAGTGGTGACTTAGATATAATTTTCTATGATCCCTTTCTATTAAAATCCACTATGAAGGAGAAAAAAAATCACAAGGAGAAAGGTCTGTCTATAAATTATCTTCTTGCCTTTGGTAAATTACCAAGTACCACTTCTCTGTCCAGATCATCATAATTGAAATAGACTTCTTTGCTTTGCTTTCTGGAAGTAGATAGCTGTTCACCTGCTTTTACCCATCATCACCAGAACTAATCTTCCCGAGAGCTATTTTTGCCTATCTTTTTCTGTCTGCCTTGGAAATTGTTGTCACTATTTCAGCTAAGGTCACTGAAGTTAATAATTGTAGGAATAAATCAGTCAGGTAGCACACCAATAAAAATTGGTTAATGCAAGGCCCTGGATATTTCCTGGCAAAGCAACAAGTGTGAGTTTGAGAGCTGGCATATTCTGTAAATTAGTCATTTCAAATTAGAAGCCAGAATTAGAGTAAATTAGATTTGAATTGAAGTGATATACATGAAAAAAATGTAAGTCAATAACCATAAAAGTCAAATAAACAACAAAAGTGAAGGATATGAGTATTTCTTCCTTTTACAAATGAATAGGTAATTGTCTTGCCAGAAGTAGTTTATATCAAAATTGTGACTATTCCACCACGCCCCCTCACTTTTTTTTAAGCATTTGGAAGATGATATTTCATCTGTTCCTTTGCACCATTAAATATGCTCCTTTAAATGATCCAACACCCTGCCAGGTTTTTCTTACTCTTTCATATTAATTTCTCTGTCAATGAGGAACATTCTTAAAACCTGAAAGAAAAATTTTTAAACTGTCACCATGTCATTCTTTTGAACTATGTAGAAAAGGGACCTAGAATTCCAAAGAGAAACTAATGTGACTTTTTGAAAAATTAAAAATAAACTTATGATAGTGCAACTAAGTAACATGTTAAAAAAATAATCATAATCTCAATAACAAGAAACAAGAACAATTGTAGCAAGGGGATACCATGGGTCTTAATATTTGCTACTTTGGGTAAAGTTCATCTTAGCTAAATGAACAGAAAAGCCATCTTTTCTCAAGTAGGGGCAGCAAGATGAACTTGCTTTCCTATTACATATTTGAACTTAGTGTAGATGCCAGAGATGAGTGGAAGGGGTAGCAATTAGGAAATAAGAATCATGGTAAACTTTGGATCTGGGTAGTTTTTGAAGCAAGTTTATTACAGAATTGAGCTAACAGTGACAGCCATTTACATGGCAGCCCACATGATGGAATTATAATATAATGTAGAGCAACATGATGCTTACTGGTCTAACTAAAAGATATAGGTAAAATAGTTTTGGGAATTTTCTCACTGTACATGTAGACCAGCACAGAGAAGCCCATATAGGTATTTTTCATTTTACCTCAACCAAAAGACTTGAGGTTAATATTTAATTGTCTCTGGATTGTCCACATGGGCAGTAGATTTTTAACAAATTATTGTGGGATCTTTGGTAAATCAGACAAACTCTTTGGGTTTGTTTACTCACTATGTAATGAGGAGTGTGGCAAAGGAGAGAAGGGAATAAATAGTATATTTAGCACCTACTATGTGCTGGACCCAATGCTCTCTAAATATTCTCTAAAATTCTTTTTTACTAAAGTATTTCAATTCCATATATCCTCTTCCCCTTTCCCTGGATAGTGTCTCATGATGATGAACATCAACTTCCTCTTTTGCTAATGAAAGAAATTGATTTAGTCTATCTTATGTTCTACTTTTCATTATCCTCTTCTCAAATATTTTCCAATGTAATTATAGGAAAACAATGTGGAAGGAACCAATAGTAGTTGACTAATCCGTGCAATTCCAGCCCTAAATCCTAGTCTTCACTTGGAATTTCCTTACTCTGCCTTGAATATGAAGAATTCTTGATTATGTGTTGTTTTAAGAAAGTACAGATTTAAAATTTTAGAATTTTTTAAAAGACTGTGATTTATACTCCTGTTACCTAATTAGATCTAAACAGATCACAAAATTAGGTACTGTTATTAAGAGAAGACTTATATGATAAACAGTATCTTGTTCACCGATCATAGAAGCATTTTTCTGTTCTATTTGAAATTTTTTGTATAACTTCAAGAATACTGTAAGACAGCTAATAAAAAGTCTTCTAAAATGTGTCAGTAGTGAATAGATTTTTTTTTCACTGAACTGTGATATGAATTAACTATCATGTCTATTCATAATTTTTGCTTAAATGTCATACAACAAAACCCTCTGGAAGGCATAGGTGCTGCTTCTGACTTACATATTAATCTGTTTAATTATGGCCATTTTCTCCCTGGAATGAGTTTTCTCCTATTGTGGAAGAAATTTGCACTATATTAATTGGTACCTGTGTTAAGAAGAATTCCCAGGCCTTGTTAAATAATGTCATCTCTCTAGAGGGCAGTAAGTCATTTTGAGGGAAGTGAACTGAAAGTAATGGGTTTTAGTTGACTGTAATAATTATCTTTGATATATCCTTATTGTACTGGAGCAAAATCCATTTATTTATAGTAAACAAAATGAAGTATAAAGCTATGTGGATGTAATGATAAATTCCAAATGTCAAACAAAGCAAGAAAAATGTGGGTGACAATTCATTTGGACCTTCTTGGTGTTTTGATTAAATGCCTTCTTCTAAAGGGATGATAACAACAATAATACAAAAAGAGAAAAAGAAACCTCACTCCATTCACCCTCCTCTCCAGATCCCTTCCATCTCTGACACTGGGAATTTTTATGTGGTACACAGCTCTATACTTCTACTTGCCATTTTTGATATTTTATGGGTATGAGGAACTACTATCTTAGAATTATCTTCTCTATTAAAAAATGCAAGTTTCTTGAAAACAGAATGTTTCACATTTGTATTTGCATCTCCAATGCTTAGTGCATAGGAAGTACTTAATTGTTGCTTTTCTAGTTATCCAATGATAAAGTTTCAAAGTTTATAAGCTATATTATTTCATTTGATCCTCACAGCATTTTATGAATGAGGAAGTTCAATGTATAAAAAATGATAGTTTACATACTCCATTTTAGATTATATTAACCATTTTTAAAAAGAAGTAAAGATATTTGTTGGTGGCAATGGTCTATGGACAATACTTGCATAAAATTAGCTTTTCTCTTTGAATTTATTTTTTGGAGTATGATAATATTAGAGTTGGTAAGTACAAATCTGCTTATAAGGTCATTCAAGTCTGTTGTGCTCATTAAATTTTCATAAATTTAGTTTGACAGGGCTATTTTCTCAAATAAAAATGTAGCTATCTCTTTTCCTGAAAATAGAGAGCTTCTAATCTTATTGTATAGTAGCTATTATATTTGTGTCTGAACTTACTTTAAAAACAATGTATTATTTGTAGGAAATTATTTTCTTCATCATTCCCCCTTATATTTTTGAGTATTCTACAATCTCAAGGGATGATATGGGTATCTGCATTGCCCCAAAACAGAACCCTTTATATTTCCTATTATTTCTATTTCCTCTTTCTTCTCCCAACTTCTCTTCTCCCTCAATCTGAAAGCATGAACAAGTATGAAGTATGAATAAATGTAATGAAAGGGAAAGCAGACCAGAATATAAATGGATCCTGTCTATATAACATTTTTTAAATAGACACTGGTAATCTGCCACATTAAATAGCAAACTTTATAGAGTGCTTTGACCAGGGAAAATATATTACTGTAATTTAATAAGATCATTGGTGTCTTAAAAAAATCTTCTGATTTTTATCATTATTGGGTCAAGAAGAGCACACTCTTAAAAAGAAAAGAAATAAGGAAAGTCTATAATCTATCCATATGGATTTCTAAATTATTAAAATGTATCTAATAATACCTTCTGGCACCTGTGCCATTCCACTTCACCAGTATCCCATACAGACTCAGAACTGTCTTCAACAAATAATTTCCCTAGAAGGGAAGATGCACAGACATAGAGACACATATATATGCATAGATATTCATGATCTCCTCCCCATCCCTCAGTCCATTCCTACTAATTATCAATATATTCCTGATTATACTTTTTATTTTAGGTAATCCCAAAAGTTTTATATCTATATTTTTAACTTGAATTTTGATAAGTTCATGCTTGGGGGGAAAAAAGAGGATGAGCCTTGTATATTAGTGTAGAAAAGCAACCAGTTCAGGAGCTACATATGATTTGTTGTAATACAAAGGCTTTCCAACCTGGACTTGAATTCCTCAGGAGAACCACTAGACAGATTTCTTATTATGCTTTTGTCTCGTCTTCAACACAGGTGTCAAGGTTTGGGGGATTTTTTTCCCCCTGCTGAAATCTAATTACCAGTGGAACTGCCAGGATATCATCTAGTATCTACACTGCAGTTACAAATTTTAAAAGAATAAAGAATAAAGGAAACTTGCTTTTAGGGAGGAGGAGAAAAAATACTTGAAAGAGCATCCTATTATCCTGAGAGATTAGTATCATGACAAATGTGTAAACACTTTGGCTGATGGGGTTTTATGAGTCTCAAAGAATTCTGACAGATTGAATCTTTTGCCTTAGGTGTGCAGAAGGCTATTTTGGACAACCTTCTGTACCTGGAGGATCATGTCAGCCATGCCAATGCAATGACAACCTTGACTTCTCCATCCCAGGAAGCTGTGACAGCTTGTCTGGCTCTTGTCTGATATGTAAGCCAGGTACAACAGGCCGCTATTGTGAGCGCTGTGCTGATGGATATTTTGGAGATGCAGTTGATGCAAAGAACTGTCAGCGTAAGTCCAGAACCATTGTTGCTCCTGACATATTGATGTATTATATCTTAAAGCAGCTGATCAGTTTCTGAATAAAGATTGAAGAGCAGGAAAATGTATATGTAATACAGATATTTAAGGTTATAGCTAAAAAAAACCTTTTGGTAATTTTTGTTCTGTTGCTGGTTTTGCTTCTTAATTGAGGCATTCTTAAATGCTATGTGTATTGAATATCATTGGGACAAGCATGAGCAAATTAATTCAGTAGGTTCCAGGTTTGCTTCTTTTGTCAATTGTAATAATTTACTTGAAATGCATGATTTGTATTCAGTGAGCAGGTTTACATCATTTATCTTCTAAGAAATGATCATGTTCCAAATTATTAAAAGTATGAATTTCATGACCTTGAAATTTAGCACTGAGACCCCAAATCCAATCAATATCTTAATATTCTGATACTTTGAACAAAGCATAGGTTCTTCATTAAAATGACAGACCTATATCTTAGCTTGTCCTATGTCTTAGAATTATGAACAAAAGGTTGTATGTGACTTTACCAATATTCTATCCAAATGCGTATTACATGTTTAGTCATAAATTTACAAATACTAGCTTATTTGTCATCTATCCAGGTATTTTATGGGCAAAAATTCTTGTTAATATGACCTTATCATTTATATATTATATATATATATATATATATATGAAAATCACAATAAATATAATATATATGAAAATCACAATAAATATAATATATACATATGAAAATCACAAGAAGTATAGAATCCAGAAGTAATATATAATATTTGCAAGAAGGGTCTTGTTTAGGTAAATACAATCATCCTTTTTAGAGAAGCACATTATCATTTAATGAAATCATTCTCAATTTGCAGCTGCCATCATAATCAGAAGGCAGATACATATGGTAGTAGCCCCAAAGCATCTCCAAATTAATCATATAGAAAAGAACATTACAAATTCTCCAGTTGGGTCATAGAGAGCACACTAATATGGAAACCGTTGTAAATGTTAGAGTATGTTGCTGCACCGCCACCTAGTGATCACTCTCCTATAAGCATCCAAACAGTAGCAAGGAAAGCAATCTAATAAGAAGCCTCTTTTCCTCTCTGTCTGTTTAGAGGTGAACATCAGGTTTTTATGACAATCGGAGTCTATTGTTTGGTGTACTATTTTATAAGTACTTAGTATTTGCAGTTAGCTTTCTCTCATAAGCAATAAAAGCAAAACACAACAGCAAAAACCAAATGTTTCATAATGGATATTATTATTATTACTAATAATAACGAACATGTATTTAGTACTCTGCACCAGGCACTGTATCATACACTTACATTATCTGATTTGATCTTCCCAACAATTCTGGGAAGTAGATACTTTTTTTTAATCCCCATTTTATATATGAGGAAATTGAGATTAAAATAAGGTAAGTGAAAACTATGAGGCTTATTCCCTATTAAGCTTTACTTTTAGAGAATTTTACTTTTTCTTTAAACAACTTGATTCTCATTTGTTTGTAAACTTTATTATGACAACTGCTGCTATAATGTCTCTTTAATATTTCTGATTTCAAAAGTTACATGGTTGTTATCTAAAACATCTGGAGTTAAGTATTACACTTAAAAGATTATTCTGAATTAATTAAATAAAGGGATTTGTTATAAAATGTCATGTCAAATTTATGGGAAATAAGACAAGGGGAATTCATTGTAAGAATTCATACTAATAATGAATTCTCAAGTGAGAAGCAAAATGTTTAATAGAAATGAATAAAATACACTAATATAACGTAGGTCATTGCCAAGAGAAAACCTTTCCTTGCCACAATTTCAATTTGGTAGACTGAACTAGTATTTAGAAGAATTGGGTTCTAATCCCATGTGTTCCATGGGTTTTTAGTATTACCTCAAGGAAATCACTTAATCTTTCTCTAATACTGGGTTTTATCATCTGTAAAATTAAAAAGATTGGATTTGGTAGCTTCCAAATTCACTGATAGTTTTAAAGTTCTGATTCTTCTTAGCCCATAACTATCTTCAAAGGCCAATGTTCAAAGCCAGAGTAAAAGTAAAGGCAAAAGTTGTCGAGCATTTATTAGCTTTTGGTAGAGCCTGACTTTACCTTATCTTTCACCCCACTGAACAATGGGAGCTAGAATAAAGAAGAATATTCCTTTGTATAGTCATAGGTAACATTGTACAAAGAAAGTTCCAGGGAAATAAAAGATTATTCCCTGTTTCAGAGTATTACATATTCTGATATACTTTACTATTTTATAGAAAGGCACAACATTAGAAAGTCTAGAGAATAAAAATGGCATAATTATTGCTGTTGACACAGACACAGACTCAGAGCCAGGCCAGGTCAACCTCTGAATCAGTAGCAGTGCTGCAGGTTTCTGGACCTGTCAACCTGGGACCTCAGGGAGGGCTCTGAAGGAAGGTCAATGGACCGAGTCTTGGCAATGGGATGGGAATCTGATGTGCAATCCCAACACAGTCTCAATCAGCAGAGCCTCAGCTGGGATCTTACAACTACAGCGGGATAGGGACATATGTAACAGATCTAGGGCAGAAAAGAGTGCTCATGATAAGATTCTTAGCAGGATCTCTGAAAACAGCTGCACACAATCCTTGAAGTTTGGGACAGTGCATCCTCCCCACTAGAAATAGAGCCCTACTTTAACAAAGAATTAGAAGTCAGAAAAATGAGCAGACAACAAAAAAAAGTTTCTGACCATTGAAAGTTATTATGGTGACAAGGAAGATCAAAACATATACTTAGAAGATGATAAAGTCAAAGTTCTTACAAAAAAAATTAAGAATTGGGCTCAGGTCATGGAAAAGCTCAAAAGAGAAAATCAAATAAAAGAGATAAAGGAAAAATTAGGAAAAAAAATTAAGAGAGATGTAAAAGGAAATACAAAAAGCTAATGAGGAGAATAATGCCTTAAAAAGCAAAATTGGCCAATTGGAAAAGGAGGTACACAAGATCATTAAGGAAAATAATTCCTTAAAAAATATAATTGAGCAAATAGAAGATAGTGACTTTATGAGAAATAAAGATACAATAAAGCAAAGACAAAAAATAAAAAAAATAGAAGAAAATGTGAACTATCTCATTGGAAAAAAAAAAAAAAACTGATCTAGAAAATAGTTCCAGGAGAGACAGTTTAACAATTATTGGTCTATCTGAAAGTCATGATAAAAAAAAAAAGAGTCTGGACATCATCTTTCAAGAAATTATTAAAGAGAATTGTCCTGATATTCTAAAACCAGAAGGTAAAATAGAAATTGAAAGAATTCACTGATCATCTCCTGAAAGAGATCCCAAAATGAAAATGCTCAGGAATATTATTACCAAATTTAGAACTAAAGGTCAAGGAGAAAATATTGCAAGCATCCAGAAAGAAACAATTCCAGCATAGTGGAACCACAATCAGGATAATACAAAATATAGCACCTTCTATCTTAAAGACTGGAGAGCTTGGAATATGACTTCCAAAGAGCAATGGAGTTAGGATTGCAACCAAGAATAACCTACCCTGCAAAACAGTTTAATTCTTCAGAAAAAAGATGGTCATTCAATGAAACAAAGGATTTTCAAAAATTTGTGAGGAAAAGACCAAAGCAGAATGGAAAATATGATTTTCAAATACAGGACTCTGGAGAATCATAAGGAGATAACCAAGAAAATGATATCATAAGGGACTCAATAACATTTATCTATTTACATTGTTACATGGGAGGATGATACTTGTATCATTAGAATATTCTCATTATTATAGCAGTCAGAATGAGTATATATAGACAGAGAGCATGGGTGTGAGTTGAATATGAAGGGATAATATATTTTTAATGATTAAATTAAGGAGTGAGAGAAATATGCTGGCTATTATCTACCATAAAAAAGAGACAAGAAAAAGCTTTTACAATGGAAGGGAAGAGGGGAAAGAAAGGGTGAGTGAGTATATCTTATTCTCTTTTTAAAAAAAATTTTAAATTTATAAGTATACCTTATTCTCATCAGAAGTAACTCAAATAAAAAATAACATACATATTTAATAGAGGTATAGAAATTTATGTTATTCTGCAGGAAAATAGGAGGGGGATGGGATATGAGAAGAGGGGAGGGGGATAAAAGAGAGGGCATACTGAGGAAGGGAGTAGTCAGTAGCAAAACACCTTTCAGGAGAGACAGCATGAAAGAAGAGAGAGAATAAATGAAAAGAAATATAATTAGCAATAGTAATTGTAAATTTTTTTTTCTAATCAAGTTTCTCTGATAAGGCTTCATTTCTCAAACAGAGGGAACTGAGTCAAATTTATAAAAAATAAAACCCATGCCCCAATTGATAAATGATCAAAAGATATGCTCTATTGCCCAAAGGGCTATAAATTCATGCATATCCACCTAACAACACACTACTAAGCATGAATACTAAAAAAAAAAAAAAAATTGGAAAAAAAAACAAACAAAAAGAAGAAAAATGACTTGTAGGTACCAAAAATATGCATAACAGTTCAAGGCAAAAAAACTTTGGAAACTGAGACAATGTCCATCAATTGGGGAATGACTCAATAAACTGTATGTATTTGTGATAGAATATTATCATTCTCTGGGGAATAAAAAGCAGGATGCTCTCAGGGGAAAAAAACACACCTGGAAAGTCCTCAATGAACAAAGTGAAATATACTATATACAAAAATAATAGCAATGTTCTGGGAAGGTCAGCTGTAAATGACTTTGTTATTCTCAGTAATACAATCATCCACAACTACTCTGAAGGACTTATGAGAAAAAATCCTATCCATACCCAAAGAAGGAACTGATTGCATCTGAATACAGACTGAAGCATTCTCTTTGTCTATCTTTCTCTCTTTCTTTTTAACTTAATTTTTTTGAGGGTTTTTATTTTCATTATGTTGAGAGATCTATGTTTTCTTTCATAATTTAACTTCTTTGGAAATGTTTTACATAACTGGTTTCTTCATTGTGGGTGAGGATAAGGGAGAGAAACTAGAACTCAAAAATCTTAAAAAACAAATGTAAAAAATTGTTTTGAATGTAGCTGGGGAAAATATTAAATAACCAAATTCAAAAATAAATTATTTATTAAACTTAAAAGAGTTATTTAAAATATTAAAGCTTAAAATTGCACTGATATTTTTAGGACACTATATAAGTCATAATGCTAGGAGAATTTATCAGGGAGATTTCTTGCTGGGAGATCAAGGAAGACTTCATAGCCCTTTTGAACTAGGCCTTAATCGTAGACATGATTTAGAAAGGCAGAGATTTCTGGAAAAAACTATTTTGATGTCTTCTGTAACAAAGCTTTACAGTAGGGATATAGGGTGAGTAATGCACAGAGATTACCAACTAATATAGCTGGTCAAATAATATATTGTTTGATTTATCAATAATAATTCATGCTATGCTTTCAGATTTTCAAAATGCTTTATGTACATTTTCCAATGTAAGTTAACCTTAAGGGTTCAGTGATGATACAGATGGAAAGGTCTTAGGTTGTAAAAATGAATAATATAATAGTGCCAGGAGAATCAAGGAATCAGAAGGAATGAATTAAGATCAGAATAATGTTGATTTGCATCCCAACCAAAACTTTTTAGCAATCAACCTCTTGGGCAATAGGGAAAGGGCAAGAAGCAGGAGGATGTCTCTGGTTGTGGTCCGTCTTCCTCTCACCTGGCTAATCCCAATTGTTTCTGAGATGTTGTAGGACTTTTCAAAAGAGTGTAAGGGGGAAAGCAATTCGGTAGGGAATACCCATGCTGGGGGATCTGAATGAAGAATTTCTTTTTCCCTTTGTAGCATGTCGCTGTAATCTCAATGGCTCATTCTCAGAGATTTGCCATATACAGACTGGGCAATGTGAATGCAAACCTAATGTCCAAGGACTTCGTTGTGATGAGTGTCAGGTAAGGAATAAACTCTTCCTGTCTTTTTATTTTCTTTATTTCGAAATCTATAAGGAGTTTCAGAGGTACAAAATGTATTCTAATATATAAAAGAGAACAAGAATGAGATAGTGTGGATAGCATTGGAGACCAGTAGTCCTTGGTTCAAATATACTGCCTCTAACACATCTTAGTTGTGTGACTACAGGTAAGTCACTTAATTTCTGAATATCCTCGATACTTCCCTAAAGCTAAAAATTGTTAGTTTAGATTGTTAGAGGTAATTTTACTCTGAGAGTCCCTACTAAGATAAAATCATAGGTCCAGACCAAAAGAAAAAGTATACATATTCAAGGGAGGATTTAGAAATTATTTATCTATTCCCCAATTGATAAATAGTCAAAGGATAAGAACAATTTTCAGATAAAATTAAAGCCATTTATAGTTTTATGAAAAAAAGTTCTAAATCACTATTAATTAGAGAAATGCAAATTAAAACAACTGAGGTACCATCTCACACCTCTCAGATTGGCTAAGATGACAGGAAAAGATAATGATAAATGTTGGAGAGGACATGGGAAAACTGGGACACTAATATATTGTTAGTGGTGTTGTGAAATGATCTCACCATTCTGGAGAGCAATCTGGAACCCAAAGGATTATATAATTGTAAATACCTTTTGACCAACAGTGCCATTACTAGGTCTGTATCCCAAGGAAATAAAAAGGAAGGGATAGGACCCACATGTGCAAAAATGTTTGTGGCAACTCTCTTTGTGGTAGCAAAGAATTAGAAAAGGAGTGGATGCCCCTCAATTGGGGAATAGCTGAACAAGTTGTTATGCATGAAGGTAATGGAATATTATTGTTCTATAAAAAATGATGAACAAGCAGATTTTAGAAAGGCTTGGAAAGATTTACATGAATTGATGCTGAGCGAAACAAGCATAACCAGGAATATAATATACACAATAATGGCAAGAATGTGCAATGATCACCTATGAAAGGCTTGGTTCTTCTCAGTAGTTTCAGTGATCCAAAGCAATCCCAATAGACTTCGGACAGAAAATGCCATCTGCATCCAGGAAAAGAAGGAGACAGAATATAAATCAACACATGCTTTTTTCTGGTTTTTCTCTCTCCCATGATTTTTTTTTTCCTTTTGGTCTAATTTTTTCTCTCCCAGCATGATTCACAAAGCAGTATGTATTAAAAATAAACTTACTACAATAAAAAAGTATTTACCTACATATATAAGGTCAATGAAATATTTGGAGTAATTAACAAAATTTATGGCAAATTAACATTTGGCTATTAGTATATACTTCAGTGTCAATAGAAATGTATATTATTTGCTGTAATTCAGATGCCCCTGCAGTAAAGAATATAAACCATTCATATTTAGTATGAGCAATTTTATGGCTCTTTGAGGAAATTCTCACCACAGGCAAAGCTCAGAGAGGATCTTATTCAGTACAAAGTAAAACACTTTGTTATCCTTATATTCCTGGCACAGTTAAATAGCCTTTGATTTTAACAAAATACCTCTAGTTTTGTCATTTTAAACATATTTCCAGCTAATGTTTTGAACTTGAAAACAGCTTTGACATTTACTAAAGTATATTTTTTAAAAGAATCATACAAAAATGAGATTTTTAATGAAAATTAGCTGTCAATCTTGTGTGAATGGGATTCTACGAACCCTATCACAATCAGCAGAGTGTACACTTGGAGAATTTCCCGGAGATGAAGCTTTGCGCTGATTCTTCCATGCTGGGTCCATCCCATTTGTTAGAGCTGATAGAATTCATTTACAAGGCAGGTAGTCAAGATAACAGTAAGCTCTATAACCCAGGGATAAAGAGAATCTAAGCACTTAACTCTGCTTTCATTTTTTTGTTGTCATTCTTCTTATGGTTGACTCTTCATGACACTCTCTGGAATTTTCTTGGCAAAGATCCTGGAGGGTTTGCCATTCCCTTCTCCAATTCATTTTACAAATAAGGAGACTGAGGCAAAAAGAATGAAGTTACTTGCCCAGGTTCACACAACTAGTAAATGTCCAAAGTCAGATTTGAACTTAGAAAGATGACTCTTCCTGACTCCATGCCCAGCACTCTATTCACTGGGCCATCTAGCTGCCCCCTGGTCTCATTAGCCAGCCATTTTTAGCTGAATCCCACAGATATTCACTTGGAACATGCAAATCTATTTCTGCAACTTGTGTTCCAGCTATATCACTTTCCCACTTAGTCCTTATGAATACTAGGAGGCAATTTGGAATAATATAGAGAAAGAAGAATGAGTATCAGGAAAACCTTGTTTCAGGGTCTGCCTCTGACACAAACTGACAGTGTGATCCTGCACAAGCCATTTCTCAAGATCCTATGCAATTCTCCAAAATTATAGCTTTCGGAGTAGCTATGGTTCTGCATTCATGACCTTGAAATAAGGTCTTCCTTGCCTCCTTCAGCAAACTCATAGATCTTGTCCACAAATGTGTATGTGTGTGTGTGTGTGTGTGTGTGTGTGTGTGTGTGTACAGACATATTCCCATTCAGTAGAAGGTACTTCTTTAGTGTCAACATCCTGCATTTAGGAATAAGTGAGAGCAACATTGTATTCAAACTCTTGCATACTGTCTTATACTTTCTGTTTCACATTTTCTTTTGTCTTGGGCTCTGAAAGGCCCAGTTGCAGTGGGACTCAGAGAAGCAATTCTGTGTATTTTGTGACTGCAACCCTCTTGGCTCTGTGTCACCTCATTGCGACAGAACTGGAAGATGTGTCTGTAAATCAGAATTTATAGGTAAAAAGTGTGAACTCAGCAGGCAGGTGCATAAACAGGAAGAGAAGCCATGGATAACCCAACAACTACAAGGTCCTCCTCCTCCTCTTCCTCCTCCAAGATGGGGTTCTGTCAGTGCAAGTGGGTGCCCTCGGGGGGCCTATAGACCCCAATCACTGGTAATCCCAGAGGCACTGCATGGAACGTGTCTCAGCATGGACTTTTCTGTGTGCTATTGCTGACATTTTTGGTCTTTGTGTGCCTAGCACAGTACCTGGCACATAAGAGACACTTAATACTGATTGTTGGTTTTTGGACATGACTTTATTGCATTATCCTAAATCAAGACTGTCAAGTCTGCACATTGTAAATGCAGATCTAAATTGGCTGAGAGCTTCAGTTTTTGAAATGTATCTTTCTAAGGCCCAACTTGGAGCACCCCATTTCCCTGCGGGAAAGCTTTTCATTATTTCATTGTCTCTAGAGTAAAAGAGATGTTTCTGCCTCTATATATTCACAAAGGTGATCACTTATGACTATATCCTTTTTCTCTGGCACATCATCTTTTGGAATCTCTATCCTTCTTAAAGAATCAGCTAAATTTCAGTTTTCCAGAAAGCCTTCACTATCTAACCTGCTAACCTTCACTATCTACCCTGCTAACCCTTGCTGAAAGGACTTTTTCCAATATAAAATGTTAATAGAATAGCTTGTCTAGATCTTCCCATTGCCCCCAACTATATAGGCTGGAACCCTATTAAATGAACTCCTTGAGGATTTTTTTTTTCCTTTTATATCCTGACTGCTTAGCATGATAACTTGCCAAATACTAAGTGCTTAAAAACTATGTGTTGCCTACTCTAATACCTCATTGTGGTATATCATGACCTTTAATTCTCAAAGGCTGTGCCTAAACTCTGGCTCTCCTGCCAACCTAAAAGGGCCTCAATGGATATCAAAAAGTGCAGGAGAAGAAGGGGGGTGAGAAAAGGAAAGGCAGAAGAGCAGATTCATAAAACACATCAACTATGGCATTAAAGGTTGTAATTTGCAAAATTAAAGTATTCACATGCCTAAATAAATTTTACCAATGTTATTATTAGCTACTCAACTAAATCAGCTTAAAATACAATGGAAGGCTCAGTTCAAGAAAGCAAGAAAACATGGGGTAGGGTGTCCCTTTTGACTTATTATTAATTACTATTTCATCAAGATTTGTTTTTATGGGTTCAGAAGGACAATCTTTTTGCTAATATCTTTTTAAACAAAATTTAGAAAAGACACAATCAAGTTTTCTGGGCAATTCCCTCAAGTCTCATTGCTGGTCTTATCAATCTTTTTAAAGATCTAATTCTGATGTCAGGCTTTAAAATAAAATCTCTCTGGAACCCAGTGTGTCATTCTTGTATAATTGTCTTAAGTACCAATGCAAGCATACAGACTTGCAAATACAACCCAAAAGCAACAACTTTTTAGAATGGAGAGAAGGAAGAAGAAAACTATTAGTTTCAATAGAAAATAACTTCTCTTTACCAACCATCTAAAAAAATGTATTCAGTCAATTGCCCAGATATTTTAGATATGTAAATGTTTATATCACATAGATATAGTATCCAGGTATTTATACCGAATTTTTATTTGGATATTTGACTATATAGACAGAAAAAAAAATTAAAGAAGGTATGAGAAAGTCACTAATTCTTTTAAATCTAAGAATTGTTCCATTTTCACTTATAAAATAAAAAATTTCAAAAAATTTTACACCAGAAATTATGGTTCTTTTAAAACACAGTATCATTTCTTAGATAAAAATACTCTTTGAAACACAAGAAATCATAAGAAAGTAATGCATTCCATGGTCTCTTTTCTCCTCTCCTTCCTTCTGTGCAAAGCTCTGTTTCATTCTTTTAGACAATTTTTCCCCTAGTTTTCACTTTTATAAATAGAATTTATGAGAACCTATCAAAGTTCTTATTGAGAGCTGAGCTTTAGACTCTGCTTGGTTGGCTTCAATGCATTAATCTAAATGTCTGGCCTGAGATCTTTGTTATTCATGTTTATTTTCTGAGTGTGCTTTTCTTAACCTTTGAAAGTAATCTTTGACTGTGGCAATTGCAATTAGAAATGTAATTACTGAATTTGGATAATCCTTACTCTGTAGAAACTTGATTTGATACCTTTTTTAATTCTATGTTGGCAATTTCCTGTTGATTTTCTTATAAAATATTTCCTACAAATCTCTAGGTGCTTTCTTTCATTTTAAAAGTAGGATACCACTCTTTATTCTATTTCTTGTTTAAGCTAAACAATATCAAATTGTCACATAAGATCCTCTTTTACCCTATTTTTTCTCTTGTTAACATCAATAGCTATTTGTTTTTGTTTTTTTTAATGAGAATTTTCAAAAAAATTAGAAATGGAAAGAGAAAAAATTCATAGTAAGTAGAAATTTAAAAAAAAAATAATGCCTTACTCTTACTTGTGGCAAAACTTGAAAGCATCTTAAGTTTCAAGAAAATTAATTTTGTGTTCCCCAATTTGTGTTTTCCCAATTTTATTATCAACATAATGAATATAATAATGAAAATTATCTTAGTAACAAAAAAATCTTTGAGAGTTATACAGTTCACTTCTGAAGTTTCTTTTCATGAAAAAAAAAAGGATAGAGAAGATCACCGAGTCTAATATTACATTGGAGTTATTTTCAATTACTTTATTATGTTTTAATCTCTACACCCAACAGAACTGGGATAAGAGAAAGCTGACCTTCACATGCAAACATGGCAGTCTTTAGTGAAAATGCTTTGAGTTTTTCTAATAGTAATAATGGAGGGTGTTAGCTGTCTTTATCTTCATTCAGTCTATTTATGACTAATAGCACATATTTGTAAGACAGCAGGCTAGAGTTATGAATGCAAAAGATTGTTTTCCTCAAAGAAATAACTTGTATTGGATAATCTATGAAAATGAAAATTTCTTTCTTTAGCATATCCTTATAGAGCTTTCATCAATAACCAACTCTGGGAAGAATATCAAGTAATTTATGATTTAGACTTTGATGTGCACATATTTCCCAAGACATTTCATCAAACATGTCCCTAACTGCAAATAAAGTGAATTTAGTAAATAATCCTACTGACTTCCCATCCCACTCATTTTTTGCAAATATTTCATCTAATGATCCCAATGTCAGCTGGACCCTGATTATGCCTGGAAATATAAGACTGTTTATTGTGATAGAAGACAAAATCGCTATTTTTGTCACAGTATTTGAAGCAGATTGGATTTCAAAACCAAAAATTATTATTGGCTACATTTAAACAATTATTGTGCAATCAAATAAACTTGAGAATGATCTGTTTCATTTTGTAAGTGTGGATACCAGTGCTGAGTTAGTTTATACATCAATGGATTGTAGATTTAGAATTAGAAGGGGTCTTAGAAGCCATTTAATTCAGATCTTCTTATTTGACAGATTGGGGAACTGGGGCCTAGAGAGATTAAATGTCTTGAAGGCCACACCAGTAATTTCCAGCAAGCAGTATTTACACCTGGATCCTCTCTCTGACTCCAAATATAGCACCCTTTCCACTGTATCATGATACAGTTCCTAAATTGATGACTAAAAGTTTCTCTCTCTTTTTGGTTACATATTATAGATAGAATGGAGTAGAAGAAATATCAGTCCAGGAAAGAAGGAGAGAAAAATTTTATTTTCCAATTTTTCTGAAACCATTTTTTAAAAAAATATCAAAAACATCTATAACACTTTTTGCAAATCTATAATCCAGGACCTGAAAGAAGTTAAATAAACTTTAAAAAATGAAACTATGAACAAGGGAGGTTTTAATTAAAACTGAAAGTCACCCATGGCTTCCATCTTTTGGACAGATCATTGCTGTGACCTTGGGACATGTGGGAAAAGGCTAGTTAAAATGTTACAGACCTCAAAATATTGCCCCAGTGCTGCCCTCACTTCTGATGTGACTTCAGTTTAATAGTTTTTCTCCTCTGCTATGGAGGAAATGTCTATTAACTTTAATAACAGTCTAGCTGTCATCGAAATAGCATAAAAGAGAGAAACCTACAGTCCACAATTCTTTCTGTTCCCACCTGCATACTTTGTTTAGCTGTTGTGATTTTGGCTTATTTGTCCTTAACTGGTTTTCCTTTTCTTTCCATAACAGCCTCAAACCTTTGGCCTACAATCTTCCCAGGGCTGTGTTCCTTGCAATTGCAATTCCTTTGGATCCAAGTCTTTTGATTGTGAAGAGAGTGGGCAGTGTTGGTGCCAACCTGGAGTAGCAGGAAAGAAATGTGACCGATGTGCTCATGGCTTTTTTAACTTTCAGGAGGGAGGTTGCACTCGTAAGTAAACAGCTATTCCCTTTCATCTCATTATTTAAGATTTTGAGGGGAAAGAAAAAGCTGCCTTTTTATTTTCAGCATCCTAGAAAGAAGCAACAAAGGAGGGAAGATTGCTATTGAGACATGATTTCCAATAATTGGGAGGAACTGATTGCTAGGGTGAAATGATAGGAAGCTTGAGGAGCAAGCCCAGGTCACCCAGGTATTCATTCCTCTCCAGGCTGTACTCCTGATTCTCCCAGTCTCTCTATTATGAAAGCTTCTTGAGTATAGGAACTGTCTTTCTTTCTGCTTGAATTTATATTCTCAGAAATTAACACAGTGCCTGGCACATAGTAAGGGCTTAAGGAATTGCTTGCTTCTTGCCTATGAAAAAAACACAATAGTGAAAAAATATCAAAGAATAGCAAAATGCCCCTAATTTAGACATCACTAATTTAGGATTTGCAACCAATAACTTGTTGGTCCAGACTATCATTTACTTTTGCCAATTTATATTATAAATTATATAAAGTTTAAAGCACTACAGAAATGAATTATTATCATTTCATATGCATTTTATATATTAGTTACACATATTTCCATTATCCTATAGATAGTTTTATATATATGAAGAGAGATTTAAAATCATTTTATTTTCTTCATACATAGAATAAATGTGTTATTCAAATCATTAAATTGAATTAGAACCCCCCCAAATAATTGCTGGTTGTAATATTTTTGTAATTTATTAATATTCAGATATTCAAAAATATTACAACCAGCAATTATTTGGGGGCTTCTAATTCAAAGACTGTAGGACTAAATGTTTCACATGCTTAAGAGAATCAAATGTTCCCAGAAATCCTCAAACTCTTTAAACTCACCCATTTACATAGGAACTAAGATTTCAATTAGAAATTATTCTCATCTACGCATTACAGTGGAATCATTCTATCCATTATATTGGGGACAGCCAAGTGGTACATTAGAGATAGAGCACCAGGCTTGGAATCAGGAAAACTCATCTTTCTGAATTCAAATTCAGCCTCAGACACTAACTATGTAAACTTTGGCAAGTTATTTAACACTGTCTACCTCAATTTCTTTATCTATAAAATGAGCTGGAGAGAGAAATGACAAATCACTCCAGTTTCTTTGTCAAGAAAACCCCAAATGGGAACACCAAGGGATAAGCATAACTGAAAAACAATATCCATTATAACAAAGGCAGTGTGAAATATTGGAAAGGGTCAGAAAATCCTATATTCAAATTTTGACCATTTCTTATTTGACTTGCAAGTTAATTGGATTTACTAACTATGCAAGTCCTAGATTTTCTGGGTCTATTTCCTCCTATATAAAAGAATTTGAGAAGGTAATTTTGAAAGCCTGTTACAGACCTAAAAAAAAAAAAAAAAAAAGAAAAGCCTGAGAATCTAAGGCAAAACTATTAAATTTACTTGACTTAATACTATATTAACTTGAAAAATAATAGAGCTGCATTTTTAAATGCATAATATATATTCAAATTTCTACTGTTTGTACAATAGTGCCTCCAGCCATAGACTATACAGATGAGAATATTAATATTCTTCTAGAAGGTTAGTTATGCTAATCACTTTGTTAAAGGCAAAATTAGCAAAGAGTCTAAATCAGAGAATTGGACAAGCTGCTCTTTCAGGCCACACTTTTTATTCCACACATAAAGCTGACTTGAATCATGGTATATTCCTAAAGGAATATTCCTAAAGGAATCCAGGATCTAATTTTGAATGCATGCTTCATTATTTACTGCTTGTTTGACTGTGGGCAAGCCATTTAATTTCTCTGCTCCTCAGTTTCCTCATCTGTAAAATGAGATTAGACTAAATGACTTCTAAGGCATTTTGAAGCTCTATATCCATAATCTTATGCTCTCTCTCAAACTTTTTAAAATCCAGTGTTGACATATAATTTCTTTATAATATGTTACTAGTATTAGCTCTGTAAAAGTTAATTTGCCATCTCTCACCTTAAATCTATTGAGTTCAAAAGTTTTATAGCATTACTTGTTACAGGAAGCCTGACCAACTTCAACATATTGTATAAGTGAATATAAAATGAGATTTTCCATGCTACTTGTATTTTTGTGCTTACCCCACCAAATTTCATGGCCCTTTTTTTATTTTGAAGATAAAACGAGATCATATTTGTAAAGTACTTTGCAAATCTTGAAATACTATTTAAATGCTAGATATTATCTTGTTTTTTTTTAATAATTATAATCCCCCTTTTTAAAAAAAATTATTTTGTTAAAGAAGACTATACTGGGATCCATTAGCCTAAGAGAAGCAAGACACTAAATGTCATATAGGCAAGAAATAGAATCCTTCATTTACACAGCTTTGAAGTCTTCAAAACTTTACCTTGATATTCCCTGGGAGAAAGGGATGGGAAAAGCTGAATCTATTGTTTGTTCTGTATCTTCCAACATTGTAAGAAAAAAGCAAGCTAACTATACAGAAATAAGGCAGATGGTAAATGCAGCCTCTAAAACACTTTGCACGCATAAGTAGTGTTCATGGCAAAGCATTTTTTCTTTAGACTTGCAGAGTTGTAAAACACTTGCTGATGCAGATCATTTTTGTTTTTTATTCACCAAACTGAAGTTCAAAAGAACAAGTCTTATACCTGTTGTTTACAATTCAGCTGTATTAACAAGAAGGAGGAAAGGGAGTGAGCAATTTCATATGGTAGTCAAAAAAAAATCAGAAGCAAACCCCAGATGAATAAATACTATCATAATTATAGTCCATAGAATTAGAATGAAATTAACTTTTAATAACCCATGATAAATTGAGAAAATATTTTAAAACTTAGTGAATTGGAAACTTAGTGAATTTAACTTAGGAATTAGGTGAAAGATAATATCAAGATTATATGAAAATTATACTGATGATTATTTCTTATCTTTTGTTTTATCTCCTTCTGTGAAGCCTGTGAGTGTGCCCACCTGGGTAATAACTGTGATCCAAATACTGGCAAATGTATTTGTCCTCCCAATACCATTGGAGACAAGTGTGATAAATGTGCACCTAATTCTTGGGGCCATAGCATCATCCATGGCTGTAAGGTAAGTAGATTCATTCCTTTCTGTCTCTGTGGTAAAACCAGAGAACGGACTGTTTTTCTTTATTGAGAAACTCTTAACTACAACCAGAAACTGACAAAGCTTTCCAGGATCATGCTTATTCTGTGAGTTCTAATACTGATTAAATCTGTCTTAGAAATGTGAACCTATATCTAACCAGTGTTAAATCCTAATTGTGCAGTCAATAAACTTTTTAAACTATCAAAGTTACACTTTTTTCATAGTAATACATACATGGAACAATTACATTCCTGAAATGTCATAACTGATACTGTATGTTATAAACTGTGATCTAAAAACATTATGGGAATTTAACCATTTAAAGTATTCCTGAGATAATTATAAGATGGAAAGCTTTATAAAGGAAATAACTATAACCCTTATTTGTCTGATTGGTAAGTTTGGATTTCTATATGTTGGGATGGTTCATATTTATTTTCTCCATTGAGTAAAAGGGTGGGGATTTTAATATATTTTGATGGACAACATTCTAACATTAGCATCATATCAAGTTCTGTTTGTTGAAAAGTTAAGGTATGGAATTAAATTGCCTGATCTCCTAAAAACCTGATCAAATAGCACTTCTCCAAAAGATATAAGCTTTTATTCATCTACCAAAAAATGTGTCTGAGCATGTTACAAGTAGGAATTTTGGAAGAAAAATATAACACACTGTTAAGTCTAGTCTTCAATAAAAAATTTTTCTCCATCACTTTTTAAAAGTTTAGATGATCAATAAAACAAGTTCTAATTTCTTGTATTTGCTATTTCCAAGGTGTAAAAGCTTACACTAAAAGTTTAACAATAGACTCCAGAAATATTTGTGCTGTCTCTTCAGATTCTGGCTCTGAGTGATTTGACATGAAGGCACCAGTTTAGACAGGAAGGCACTTAATATATCTGATGTTTTCTGGTAGTAACTCTGAAAATATCAATGAGTATTTAAATGTAAGTATATGCCTTTCTCAGGAAAGGACAGGATACTATTCATCTTGAGAAGGATAAATAAGTTCCTAGGGAGAGAAGTTAGAAAAGTATGAGTTCTTTAATGATTGAATATATTAAAGCAAAATACTGTCATCAAATTTTCAACAGTATCATTTTATCCTATATTATGTTTCTTTTCACTAACTGTTTAAGTGTTAAGTGACCTGCCCAGGATCACACAGCTAGAGACCCAGATTTGAATTCATGTCCTCCTGATTCTAGGAATCTTTTACTTTATTCCATTACTTATCTACCGCCAAATAATCAAATCTTGAATGATACATAATCAGTTTAGAATTATTATTGGCATCATAAATCTAAAATGAAAGAGAACACAGGATTCGATTAGCCTATGTATCTCTTTTACTTTACAGATGAGGAAACTGAGACTCTAAAAAGTTAAATGACTTGTCCATTGTCACACAAGTAACAAGCAATCATCAAGATTCTAACTCAGATATTCCATAATTTCACATTTAATATTTTAAATTCTACCCACCATCTACTGCACTATACAAACTTGAGTTCATAAATGAGCAGGGACAAAGGGAAACCAGCCTAGCCAAAGGAAGTTCAAAAGATACTAAAGTTATCATCAGAAGACCCGAGTTTGAATCCTAACTCACTCATTTCTTGTGTGACCTCTGTAGCTCTTCCCTTTCCCATATCCCTTAAGTTAAAGGGTAATACTTGATGCTCTCTAAAGTCCTTTCCAACCTGAGATTTTATGATTCTTTCTTCTCACCATTATTTCATCAAAAGACATTTCTGCCCCAACACTTAATTTTGTTACCAATATGACTTTGGCCAATGAGAACCTTCCACGAACAACAAAGGGTGTTACCTAAAGACATTATAAGTGACTTCAACAGTGATTTTTTTTTCCCAAAAAATAAAATCTTGAGTAATTACATGAAGACTGCAACTGTTCTTTTTGGTGGTGGTATCATTCTTGAATCAAGTTTTTCTTGAGAAGAACATGATTTCTGGCAGATTTTGTAAATTAACTTCATAAAGACCACATAATGGGGTGATGTCTCTTCCTGGAGTAGAGAATTTACTTTTCCTGTTTGTCTTTTATAGAATTTCATTTCTATAAAGTTCACATCACTTCTAAAAAATCTACAAGCTGCCAACAGTACGATCTAAATAAAGATTCATGCATGACATTGGGCAAGTTTCTTTATCTCTCTAGTCCTCCATTTCTTCTTCTGTAAAATGAAGATTTTAGACTAATTAGATGGTCAGCATCAGTCTTGGATTTGTAATCTATAAAGTGCTATTGTAAGTGCCATATAAATGCTACCTATTACTAACTATGTTGTATTAACTCTCCCCTTTCAATGTTTAACAGCTAATTTTTCTTACTAGCTGTTGACCCTGGGCTTTCGTCTTCCTCAGTTTCATAATCTAGAAAGTGGGAACAATAATAGCATCTCCCTCCTAGGGTTATTGGGGGAAAAAAATAAGATATTTGTAAAGGGCTTTGTCTGACTTAAACTGCTCTATAAATGTCAGCTATTGTGTTTATTGTTGTTATTTTTGCTAAAACTTAAATCTAGTTTTATTTTTGACATACTAGCTGATTATAGGCAAATCATTTAACCTTTCAATCTTCTAGTCAAAGCCCAGACCTGGCTTGATTAAGGAGTTTCCTTATTCAAGAGTTATTTGTATTTATCCCAATCCATTGATAACACTCAATATCCTTACGTTAGGGATCTGATCTGGTGGGGCAGATTTGAAAACTCAAATTCATAGTAATTCTGCCCTTGTATGTTTAGTCATGAAATCTCAATAGTTCAAAATTAAGTACCAAGCTAGAAAAAGCAAACTCTTTAACAATGGACAAGGGGGGCATTAAAATCCAAGCCATGTTTTTGGAAGAATCACTCTCTTATATATAGTTCCTAGAAATCAAATAATATTTATGAGAAATCAAATTAATCTATGCAGTCTTTGGATAGAATAAAAATTATATACATAGAAATTAGTTCCAGCCCAAATGAAATAAAGTAGGGGGGAGGAATTATGGATGATCAGTTCCTCCATATCAGTTTTTTTCTTAGTTTTCCAGATATTTAAGTTAACACACATTTTTTAAAAATCTTATACCTTATCACCTTTCCTTCTTCATTTAATTTTCACCTCTCCAGCTTCCTAGGCTGTGTGGGTTTAAGAAAGGATTTGCCTGTGTTAACACATCTGCTACCCCAGCAGCTCCATGGGTGTCTTGAAGAGAGAAGGGAATGGGATAGAGTGAGTTTCTCTCCTGCTAGGTGTTCTTTTTTAGAGTTGCTTTATTCTTATATGAAGCTATATTCCCCTGCCCTAGATTAGCAAAAAATCAAAATCTTAGAAATCAATTCAGATCCAAGTCATCCTGATTCCTTTTAAAGATACTATACCTATGAAGCATTACGACTATAATATAAATTCAGTAGCATATATTTTGAATTTTAGCTATTTTGGGTGGGTCTAATAAAATTTTATTTTAGTCTTTCCTGGATACATTAATTCCAATCACCATGATGTTTCTGATACTTTTTTTCTATCTCCTGTTATGGTTCATTTTATAGGTACTAATCTATTATCAGGTGGATAGTCCTTGGGGTTGTCTAGTTTACTCTGCTCTGGTAGACTATATGTAATATGCTATGTTCAGTTATTGGTACCAAATTTTACATAGGACTTTGATAATTTGGAGTAGATAACCAGAATGATGAAAGTCCAACATTTTGGACTATGGAAATTAAAGGAAATGGAAGATTAAAGGAAGGAGGAGAACACCATAGCTATCTTAAAATATATGAAGATCTATAATATTGAAAAAAATAGACTTCTCTTTCAGTCCCAAAAGGGACTAAATTTACACTTAGTGTCAGATAATTCTTCCCAACAATTGGAGCTTTCACTGGGGATCTTTAAGCGAAGGCTAGATGATCACTTATTGGGCATATTTGAAAGGTATTCTTTGGGAAGTATGAGTTGGAAAAGTAGCTTCTAGATCCCTTCTAAGGGATTTTTTTTGTGTAATTCTGTGAAGTATGAAGTATACTCATTTAGTCTTTCTGATACTAGATTGTTATCTTACCAATAATAAGATATAATTAGGCCCTCCACATTATGGAAGTTAAGGGCAAGGCACCTCAGTGATCTGGAAAATCCACATAAAATTTTTGGCCCTCCCTTCATACTACAGAAGTCTACCAGCTTTGTGACTTTCCTTCTCTTTTTCTTGATACTACACAATAGAATACATATATTTTATGCATTTCTGAGTTTCTAAATTTTTTGTGTGTCATCTGTTGGACTTTGCATGTTGCCTTCAGCTTCTGCAAAATTTCTAAAAGATCCCTATTTAATCCTTATGCCAATTTGTAATTTCCCAAAACTGCAATGGGGAAACTCACTAAGTGGAAAGGAAGCAAAAGTATTATAATTTTACCTATCTTAGAACTGGAAATCATGTTTATAGGATAAGAATAGGAATTGGCCTTATAATTTCATTAATAGAGGGAAATTTCAGATTAGAAAACTCCCTCTACAATGCAAGTTGGCACTTTCTCTGTAGATTATATTCTTAGATATCTGTAAAAATCACTGAAAGGATGTCATTTGTCCAGTCAGAAATCCAGTTTGAATCCAAAGTGGGATTTGAACCTAATAATTCCTTAGTTGAAAGATGAACTTTCTATCTACTACATCATAGTACTCTATCTTATATTTATAGTATATAGAATATTTTTTAATGTTTTTAAGTTATCCATTTGACTAGCATCAGGCATAGCAATCTAGATATGTTATAAATCAGAAATGCATCTTATCAAAAGAGATTGGAGAAATAAAAATCTAATATTTGCAATTGAGGCAAGCTAAAACATAAAATCAACTAACAAAATGAAATTGAAAAATCACTTATTAAATGATTACTAAGAGCCAAGAATCACAGTATAATTGTTGGAGACCACACATATGCTATTCAACTGCAGGGCAGAGGAAGAGATTTGATGGTCCTTAGAGTTTAGCAGAAGCATGGCTAGGTAAAAGATCAATCTCACTTTCAGTGGAGAATAGGATCTTATCTAGGGTTAGAGTTACGATGGCATGCTTCTTTAAAGAAGCTTTAAGTGCAATAGATACTAGAACAAACTACTAATCCTTGCTGTCCAATATTGCCTAATCTCAGTCTATCATGTAATTCAGAAGTGTCAAATACACTATCCATTATACTACCAGTACAGCCCCAACCATATTAAAATATAATAGATAAATAAAAATCTAATTTAAAAAATAACATTAACATGGGATTTTCCCAAGTCAACATGCAACCCAAAGGAGGATTATCCTTATTTACAGTTTAGTTCTTCTTCCATTTGTATTTGGGACTATTTGATGTAGCTATAACTTTTAGTGATCTGATTAGGTCTCCAAAGGACTTCAGGATGCTAAGAAATGAACCTGCGTCTATGGACTGACCCTTAAAGCAAAAAACATCTTACTGAAGAAGCCCACACATTTCCCCAAGCTATAAACACAAGAATTTCCAAATTTTCAATGTGTTACCTTTACAGCACAGGTGCAAACCAAGAGTTTAGGAAGCTGTGGGGCTGAAAGGAAGGCAAGCACAGGTGTTACCCCTTGCTCAGGAAAATTGCCTTCCCACCTCTAACTAGGAGATTGCAAGTGGAAAACTCTTGATTGCAGCTTCATGGGGAGTATTGAACAGCAGTAGGAAAGAACCAAAATGTTAGTATATGTCAGATTCAGTTACATAGTAACTTGGGATACTATAGATAGCAGTACAAAAAGAGGATGATTGTTTGAAAAGTCTATTCTTTAGTTAAGGTGGAGAGGTAATGGAGTGGATGCTCTGGGGAATATGATAACAGGTGATTTTAAAAAGCTTAGAATCCTCAGAGCTGGGACTTGAAGGATTTGTCCTTTTGTGGCAAAGCTTCTTAATCTTTTTTTTGTTTGTTTGTTTCTTTGGTACCATGAGCTCCTTTTATCAAAATAAGAAAAAAATTAAAGAAAGAAAGAAAAATACAAGGAATTTGGAGAAAAGTAATACTGGAATGCAGTTGTCAAAATAGTGACAAAAACAAATTCAAGAATTCCTTGAAATCTAGGTTAAGAATTCTTGCTACATGGGCATTTGGCCATGTGTACATTGTTAAAGTCTGTGGCTTCATTGACATGATATAAAAATATAATGTTAAAAATAATAGTATTTATATAGTGCTTACCATGTGCTATGTATCCTGCCAAGTGCTTTACAAATTCTTATTTTATCTTCACAACAACTCTGGGAGGGAGGTGATTATTATACTCGTTCCAATTTTACATGGAGACAAAAGTTAAGTGACTTGGCCAAGCTCTCACAGTTAGTAAATGCCTGAGGCTACATTTGAACTCAGGTCTTTCTGCTTAAAGTTTTGCGTTCTATCTACTTCAATGACTATGTGAAATGAACAGTGATGGGGAAGGGGAATTTTTGTCTAATAAAATTTACGTAAATCCTAGGCAACTAAGTTCACTTCTAGGCTTCTATTTGGTAAGGAGAGTTCCAAAAGTGGTGTGCTATTTATGGTATTTACATCAAATACTGGAGTTTCATTAATTTAAATTAATGTTAATTAATTAATTAATGTTACAGATAGTTTTCTAGAAGGAATTCTGGAATTGTGTTTTGAGAAATTTCTTGTGAAATTTAACTAAATTTTGCATTTCATTATCTGTTCTGTAGGCTTGTAATTGCAGTCTGGTGGGATCATTGGATTTCCAGTGTAATATAAATACTGGCCAATGCTCCTGCCACCCAGAGTTCTCCGGCAGAAAATGCTCTGAATGCAATTTGGGCCATTGGAATTATCCTCACTGTGATCTGTGTGACTGCTTCCTGGCTGGGACAGATGCCTCAACCTGCAGCTCAGAAACTGAAAAATGTGCATGCCTTAACCAGAGTGGACAATGCACTTGTAAGGTACAGAGTCAAAGTCTAGCAATGATAAACAGTCTCACAATTGTTTTTCTTCTTCTCAATGTTATTCCTTACTTCTGTTCCAGTGAATTTAAAGGGAAAATCACCAAAGAGTATATGTTGGTATATGGCTCCCTATGAATATGAGAGCAAAATTCAACTTTTTAGCAATAAATTATCTTTAACCAAATCCAAACCAAATCTGTTTGGATTTCCTATTGTGATGGTTTGATAAAGATTTTACAGTTCTTCTGTTTGGTAGAGATTCTATGAATTTACCAACAAGTAATATTTTGCAAAGCAAAACTTTTAAGGGAGAAGACTTTCCTTTTTAACATCTGTCTGCCCATTCAAAGGGCAAAGAGTTTGAAATGACAGAAAGTGACCTGAAATGCATTTAATCTCACTTAAGCAACACGTACCTACTGAACATCACGCCTGTGAGTGAAATAATAAGACACATTAAAAGCAGCTTCTCCTAAAAATGGATCAGCAATTATGATACAAAGCAGAATGCTCTTGTTGCCGTGGGAGTGCTACAGCTTCACATTACCCAGCACCCCTGACATTACAACAGTGACTATCTGAACATTTCAGCCCTCATTAATATTGTTAAATGGTGTGGAAAAATAATCAATTAAAAAGGCAAAGAGGTATTTTTCCCTTTAGATGTTTCTGCAAAAATCAATTCCACTCTAAATACAGTTAATATCATGTCAGAGGTATTCTGACTACTCAAGATAAAGGCCCTGAAGAGAGGGACAAAAGAAATCAGAGAAGGAAGCCCTGGAGGATGGTTTTGAATAGGCTTGAGCCTTCTTTTAAGGAATATTTCTATCAAGGAAGGGCATGCACAGTGCATGTACAGATTATATACAGTGTCCAGTAACCAAATATTAGCCTGGATCTTGTCATTTATATTCTGATGTTGTCCTACCATTTTTTTGCATTGCATGGACCTCAATCTAGTGTTCATTATTTTTATTATGCCGCTTCTGAAGTCTGGTAATTCTTTGTTATTGCTTTCAATGGAATTATTACAATCTATTGCTTATTTTTAAGAGTACCTCAGTGATATATATATTTGCAAATAAAATACTTTATCATGCTTATATAAGTCTATTGTTGACATCAATTATGCATGCCATTGGAAATGGTAAGCTTGATTTCATTTCTATCATACTCTTTGAAAATCCATATCTTTAATAATCTCTTCAAGGACGATTTCCCTATACCTTTGCCTTTAACCATGGACTGCTATTGGGATTGTCTCGCTAGGTGAATGTGGAAGGTGTCCACTGTGACAGGTGCCGGCCTGGTAAATTTGGACTTGATGCCAAGAACCCACTTGGCTGCAGCAGCTGCTATTGCTTTGGCACGACTACCCAGTGCACTGAAGCAAAGGGACTGATCCGTATGTGGGTGAGTAAGGAACTGCTGAGCCGTGTAATGCTATAATGTTATTTCCTGCTGGCATCTTTTAGTCAGGCACTGAGAGGTAGCTAAGAAATGGCAAAACATTTAAGTAACCTTTTCCCCTGTGTACACTTAGAAATAGTGAAGGGACCATGTTCCATTAAATGATCAGCTCTGTTGCTTTTTTTTTTAATCTAAAAAGAGGTACATTTATTTTTTATAAAGTAATAGATGTCAAGAGAATATATTCATCTTACTTTAATTTTGCCTTTGCCTTCTCTTTCTTTGATGTTCTTAATTTTTACATTGTCCAGAAGATTTTTTAATCATTTCTTTTCCCCAGTACATTGTTCTGCTCATGTCACATAAAAGTTAAATAGACTCAATGTCTGTTCTCTATAACCTTAGACAATGTCATATTAGTTTTCTCTGAGCCATAATAGCTCCTCCTCATCACAGAGAAAGAGAGGCTATTGATAAATATAGATGGAACTATATATTTATGGATAGGCAATAATAAATCTAGCTAGGTAGCATTGTATAATAAATAAGACTAACCTAAAAGTTAAGATGTCCTAAGTTTAATCTCGCCTTTGGGATGTATTGGCTATATGGTCTTGGGCAAGTCCCTGAATTTCTCAATGCCCCAAGAAATTCTCTAAGATTATAAATTGAAAAGAACAGCTAGATGGTACAGAAGATAACATAGAGCCTTGTACTTGGAGTCAAGAAGAGCTGAATTCAAATGTGGCATCAGATATTTACTATGTGCATGACCCCTGGTGAGTCCCTTAACCCTGTTTGCCTCAGTTTCCTCATATATAAAATGAGCTGAAAAAGGAAATGGTAAACCACTCCAGTGTCTTTGCCAAGTAAATCCCAAATGGGGTCATGAAGTGTAAAACAAGACTGAAATGCCCAAATAGCAACAAATGAATTGCAAAACAGTTGCTGATCTCCAAAGATAAAGGTATTTTCTCACTGGGAGTTCTTTACACAGATGAAATTTCAAGTCTAGCCTTATGTAAGCATACACATGAGTAACATCAGCAAATTTGTGATTGCAATTGTGTAAGTTCATAGATTCAGATCACAAATCCTCTGTGACTTAGTAAGTGGTTTTAGAGAGAAAGGGAGGGAATCATTATGTTGTAGTTAGCAAGTGTGGGATTCTCCAGGGTTAAGTCCTGTCTCTGATATATATTGACTGTGTGACTGGGCAAGTTACCTGATTTCTCTCAACTTCACCTATCTCACTTATAAAATAGGGGAAATAGTAGCACTTGTTGTGGAGCTGTTTTTAAAAATCAAATGAAAAAAACATTATGTAAATTGAAAACATTATGTAAAAATTAGCTATTATTGTTACCAGATTACTCCTTGGACAACAAGCATATAGTCAGCATCAGAGCTTGTCATCAAAACATTTTCCCCTTTAGTATCTAACTTATCAGGGTTTACACCACACTCTCACAGCCTTTGGGAACCTAGAGCACACTTCAGTGAGGTATCAGGGAACTCTATTCAAGGATGATTAAAAAGAAACAACAAAGAGATGCATAAATCTATATCTATCTATCTATCTATCTACACCTACATGGGAAAAGTACTTTGTAATTATTCATGATTTTAAGTGGTATATGCCCCATAGTAGCTACAAAGGCATTTGTGTGTGTGTGTGTGAATATATATGTATAAATGTACGTGTAAGTACCTGCATGTTTATGCATATGTTGTATGTCCATGTATATGTGTGTGTGTCATAGCATACAAACATATAGGCAGTATGACCTACTGGGTAGAGAGTTGACTTTGGAGTCAGGAAGACCTCTGTAATCCTGTCCTACCTTCAATACAAACTGGTTTATGACCCTAAGCAAGTCACTTAACCTCTCATCTCAGGCAGCAATCTAAGTCTATAAATCACTGAGCATGCTGAATGCCTATTTCTAGAGGAAGTCTACTTTCTGGGGTTTCCTATACCAGTGAAATTGTAGATCTTGTATAAATACAGAATGTCCCAAAAGTTTATATTAAATATGACTAATATGTTATATAATGCACATGTATACATATGTACATGTGACTATATATTTGTATCTATAAAGGGCATTTAAATAGTATGTAGTATCGAGATATACACATGTATATGTGGTATTTAACTAGTATATGGTATAAAAATGCACATGTAAAATACTTGTATAAGTGGTATTTAAATAGTAATATAATGATGTTATAATATGTACATATAAATATATACATGCATATGTTTGTGGGCAGTTAAAAATTTTCAATGACAGGAATGCAGTTTTGAATTTCAGTAAGACTTTTGGGACACAAGAGAATGCAAGACAGAGACTTGCATTGCTAAAGGAAGTTTATTCTCTGGGGTTTTCTACATCAGTGAAATCATAGACTTGTGCAAATACAAGATGTCCCAAAACACTTAGTTTTGTTTTTCTTAGTTTAAGTTTCAGTAATATTTTCAGAACATAAGAGAGAAACAGAGACAGAAAGATGGAGAAATAAAAAGATCAAGAGACAGAAGAGATATATAGTCATTCACATACACATGTGTGTATACATATATATGTATATATGTGTATGTGTATACATATACATATATGTATATGAGAAATGTATATTTTTGTATTGTACAATCATATAATACTTAAAATCATTAGTACTAGTAAAAATTATTTTAGATAATTATTTTAGTAATGTAATGAGGGAGTCCTATAGGAACTATGTTTGTAAATAGCAAGTATCATTTTTTTTGGGGGGGGAGAGTTATTTTTTTTTAACTTTTTATTGACAGAACCCATGCCAGGGCAATTTTTTACAGCATTATCCCTTGCACTCACTTCTGTTCTGATTTTTCCCCTCCCTCCTTCTACTCCCTCCCCCAGATGGCAAGCAGTCCTTTACATGTTAAATAGGTTACAGTATATCCTAGATACAATATATGTGTGCAGAACAAAACAGTTCTCTTGTTGCACAGGGAGAATTGGATTCAGAAGATAGAAATAACCCTGGAACAAAAACAAAAATGCAAACAGTTTATATTCATTTCCCAGTGTTCTTTCTTTGAGTGTAGCTGCTTCTGTCCATCCTTGATCAATTGAAACTGAATTAGCTCTCTTTATCGAAGAGATCCACTTCCATCAGAATACATCCTCAAACAGTATCGTTGTTGAGGTATATAATGATCTCTTGGTTCTGCTCATTTCCCTTAGCATCAGTTCATGTAAGTCTCGCCAGTCCTCTCTGTATTCATCCTGCTGGTCATTTCTTACAGAACAATAATATTCCATTACATTCATATACCACAATTTATTCAACCATTCTCCAATTGATGGGCATCCATTCATTTTCCAGAATAGCAAGTATTAGAATAGCATTTTATATATCTTTATATGATTATTTTATTTATATAGCACTTTAAAGTTTACAGAACTCTTACCTCACAACAACCTCATGAGGATTAAGGTTCAAATTTTATTTCCTTGGCTTTTCAGATAAAGAAACTAAACTTCAGAATTAATAAGTGGCTTGTTCATAGTCATCCAACTCATATACATCCAAAGAAGAATTTGAATCCAGATTTCTCAACTCAAAGACCACAATATTTTCTCCACAACTCAACACCTTTAGAGTTGCAAAGATAACTCTTATTAGTATATGCTAGTTATTAACAAATTAATTATAAGATAGAATTGTTTAGGATACACTTATGCAGTTTATACCAACATATATTGCAATATGGGAAGGAAGAAAGAAAAAAGGGAAAAAAATTTTGAGAGACAGCATAATATAGTAGGTAGAGAGGTGAACTCAATGTCAGGAAGACCTGGGTTTTAGTTTCATCTCAGATACATATTATGTGACCCTAAGCATGGCATTTAACCTCTTGGTACACAGATTAACTAATATTAAAAATTGTAGAGTATTCCCTGATGCAGCAATGAAAGAAGTATCTATCAAGAATTCCTTTATTAATGAAATAATAATGGAATAACAACCAAAAAGTGTGTGTGTGTGTGTGTGTGTGTGTATGTGTGTGTGTGCATTCCTGAATATGTTCTTTCCAACTATAGTCTTCCTCTATGACCATCTCATGGTATGAAAGTTACCCTCAATTCTAAAACTCTGTATTATTGATGGATTACTAGTTCCACCAGGTCCAATCATCCTGCAAAGATAAAAGAAAGGGCCTATTGAGACTTTGGTTAAGATGATGACATGAAAGGTATTAATAATTCCTCAAATACTGCAGTAAATACCTAAAATGCCACCAACTAGAATAATTATCAAAAAGACCAATGCAAACAACAGTAATTTCCTCCACTGAGTCCAGAACTGAACAAGAAGATTGCCAGCAGCTTAAGGCATTCAGAGTAGTGACATGGCAAAGAAGGCAGAATTAAGCTTCAGTTCCATAAATCAGGCCTGAAGCTAGCATGATCCAGTCCTAACCTGTCAGCCTAGCAGGAGAGAATAGACCGCTCTGCAAAATCACTGATTAAGGAGACATTTGGGACACTCCAAAGGGCCTGAAGCTAGGACTGCTATTACAGCCATAGCAAGTAGTCTTCTAAATATTCCAGAAGACTGAAGTCAAGAGGACTCTCCCATAGTGTATCAGAGGCCTGTACTAATCATATCAGGGGACAAAAGCAATTCCAGTTACGTATATATTAAGGAGAAAACAGATATCAGGACCAAGGACAATAGCCAGATTCTGCCACCAAGAGATGATGGCAAAAGCAAAGGTTTGTGGCAGTATGGGCAATCTCTTCCAGACTGCAGAGGTGAAAGGACCAAATGATGGGGAACCCTATCCAAGAATTGCATAGGACAAAGGATAGGATTTATTTGGCACAAATTTCTAGTCCAAAAGTGAGGCATGTAAACAGAAGAAAACTCCAAATGTAATGGAGAATAGGCCTGATGATAACTATATTTCCATTGTCCAAAGATAAGCCTAGAGAAACTCATTACTAGGTTAACCACTAGGTCATGAATAGCTTGGCCACAAGAACTCTCAAAGACCATGTAGCAAAACTGTAATCTGCTTTAATGGGGAAAACAGGCACTCCTGCTGTGGAAATTAGACAGCCTCAGAGTACTGAAGGCTGAGTATTATCTAGACATTGATACATTCAATCATTATCTATTATTTATACCTACCCCATGTAATGTAAGTTATCCTGTGTCTTCTCCCTCTGCCTTCTTTCTCTTGTCTACTCTCCATAGGAAAAAGGAAATAAAGAGGCAAACTCAGCTGTGCCCGAGATTCACATAAGCTGTGCTTGCCCCGAGGCAATTTGATGTTATAGCTCTCCCATTAAACATTGTGAGGGTTATTAGCCAACAAGTCAGGAACTTACACAAGAGCACACAATCTCTACTCACTACAATGACCATACAAGGGAATGATCCTCAGGCAAAGATCATGGCCTTGTGACAGTTCAGTTCCCAAATGTTCCCTAACTTCTTCACCCTCAACATTAGCATTCTGCTTTCATGACAAGTCCTCCATTTCATGCAATCTGCCTCATAATACTCAGGCTTCTTCTCTGACATAGGTTTATAACTACTTTATGGTGCTCTTAAATACTTCAGCAAGGTGGGAACCAATTGTTCCCCTTTCCAGCAGCCCCACAACAAATGCACAGTGAGAGATGGGTAGGGAATCTTCCCAAGAGTATAGTAGGAAACCTGCCCATTTCAACTTGCCAAACTAAAGCATCTGCAACTTCTGGAAATGAATAAAGCTCATGCCAAGTGCTAGGTTGGCAAAGATGACAAATTATAACCCTCCAAGAAACCATTCTGATGAAAAGAGTTGGATGTGGTAGAGGGGAAAGCAAATGATTTAGAATCAGAGGACATGGGTTTAAATACTAGCTCAGTTAACTAGGCGTAACATTGTGTAAAACACTTTATATTCTAAGTCTCAGTTTCCTCAACTTTAAAATTAAAAGACTAGATTAAAATCCTTTCCAGTTCTAAATCTATTAACGTATGATCCTACAATTCTTGTGATATGTATACCTCAATCAGTATGGCTCTAAGTAACAATAATATTCATTTAGCACCATTAACATTTTCAGCTCTATTTTGTCATAAAGATCTTGATAAAGTCAATTTACTTTTCTATATGGAAAATGTCTCATAAGAATGTTTTCATTGGTGGGCAGTTAGAAGCCGCTTTGACATGAAAAAGAAAGAGCCAGGCAAAGTGCTTTGAGAAATCTGAAGGAAAAGAAGTTGCTTTCACTGAGGGAGGAAAAAAGGAGAGGTTTCATGGAGAAATTAATTGAGAAGGAAGGGACTTGAGTAGATAAGAGCATGAAGCCAAGATGATGAAGTAGAGAGAGCACTCAACTGAGCTTTTCCAACATTACCCTTTTAAAAATCAGGATTCAAATCAAATTCTAGAGAGAAAGAGTCAACAAAGGTCAGAATGAGACAAATAGATCTGTGCTGTGATAGTGGAGTCTAGTGGGACTAAGTGGAGGGGGCAGAAGCAGCAGCAGCTTCAGGATCTCAAACCAGATTCAGGAAGTGGTCATGGCAACTGAACAGAAAGGGATCTCATGAGATCCCTTGCTAGCAAAAGATATAAAAGCACATGCTGTTTGGCAATTCCATTGCATATATCCACTTCTGGGTCATAGTTCAAGGGTAGAGAAGAGCACTTTTAGTCAAGAGGGAACTGGAGCTGAAAGGTAGAGTATTCCTCTAGCATGCTCTTCTCAGAGAAGATCTTGTGCTCTATGAGCAAAGCAGAATTGAATTAGCTCAGAAGAAACCTGAGATGTGCTAAGTTACAGAAGTCACTCTAAATGTTCATAAGAACTATTATGTCCTGTCTATGGCAGAGTATTCCGACTGTAACTTTAACGTAGTGATGTCATTTTGGTCCTCTTCAAGAACGAAGGACAACAATCAAAGGATCAGGGATGCTGAGAAATAGAAATACTTCTGGTCCCAAGGAAACAAGACTCCTGAGAAGCAGTATCATTTCTAATCCCAAAAGAACAGTGTCCCTGAGAAAAGCAGCATGGATTGAAATCACAAGGGATCAGAGGTCTTTTCTGAATAAGAAACAGTGTACCAAGGGAACATTGACCATACCTTTCCCCAGATCATACCATCCTGGAAGCATCAAAATCTTGTAACAGGCCCCCCCAAAATAGATTTTGAAAATAGCAGTGAAGAAAAAGCCTGAAAATTGATGTAGTGCCCTTCCCCTTGTCCCATGCCAACAACAGAGCTCAACATTACTATAAAGTTCCTAATCAAAAATTGGCATGGAAAAGTGAACAAATAACAATAAAACAATCTGACCATAAGTGGCTACTGTGCTGACAGGGAAAGTCAAGATAAAAACAAAATAAAACAAAACAAAACAAAATACAGTCAAGAAAGCTACAGATTCAAAGGGGGAAAAAAATGGTTCAGGTACAAGCCCAACAAGAATTCCTTGAAAAACTTTAAAAAAATGAAAATTATTTTCAAAATGAAAAAAAGAGGGATAGACAAATATTTAGATTTAAAAAATTGAAAGCAAAGGGGAAATCTTATAAAATATAATAGCGTGGTAAAGGAGGCAAAAAATAAATTTGACTTTCAAATACAAGATTACAAAGAAAGATAAAATGGTAAACATGAGAGAAAAGTTATAAAGGACTCATTAAAGTCAATTGACTTTTCTATAGGAAAATGACTTACAAAAATGTTTTCATTGTTGGGGCAGTTAGAAGGACTCTACATAGAAAGAAGGTGCAAGAGTCAGTTAATTATGTTGAGATGATATTTTTAAAAGGGATAGATAAAAAAGACAGAAGCCCAGAGGAAATGATAAGGGAGAGGAAGAATAGGAAAGTTTTTTTTTCACATTAAAGAGATACACCTAGATTTACAAAAGAATCTTTTAATAAAAAAGAAATTAAGTAAGTTATCAATAAACTCTCTAAGAAAAAATATCCAGAACAAGACATATCTAAAAGTGAATTCTACCAAACATATGAGGAACAACTAATCCCAATATTATGTAAACTACTTGAAAAAATAAGTAAAAAGGAAATCCTAGAAAAATCCTTTCAGGACACAAATATGGTTTTGATACTAAAACAAGGAAAAACCGAAACAGAGAAAGAAAGCTGTAGACCAATTTTCTTAATGAATATTGGTGTAAAATATTTAAATAAAATACTAGCGAGAAGATTATAGCAATATATCACAAAGATCATATACTATAATAGTATAGGTCAGAATTATAGCAGAAATATAGGGTTGGTTTAATATCAGGAATATTATCAGTATGACTAACTATATGAATAAAAACAATAATAGAAATCATATACTATATCAATTATATCCATAAATTTAGAAAAAAATCATTTGAAAAATATAACACTCATTGCTATTAAAAATGCTAGAAAGGAATCAATGGAACCTTTCTTTTAAAAAGTAATATCAATTTAAAACCAAGAGCAAGCATTATCTGGAAGGGGGATAAACTTGAAGCCATCTAATAAGAACAGGAGTAAATCAAGAATGTCTTTTATTTTTCATTGTTATGCTAGAAATGCTAAACTATGGAAATAAAACAAGAAAAAGAAATTGAAGAAATAAAAATAGGCAATGCAGATAAAATTATGCTGTACTTAGAGAACCCTAGAAAATCAACTAAATAGTTTAAAAAGTAACAACTTTAGCAAAGTTACAAGATATAAATAAACTTACATAAATCATCAGCATTTCTACACATTACCAGCAGAATCCGGAAGCAAGATAGAAAGAGAAATTCCATTTAAAATAACTGCAGATAAAATACTTCAGAGTCTATCTGTCATAACAAATTTAGGAACTATATGAACACAGTTACTAAACACTTCACACAAAGACAAAGCTAAATTAAAGAAATATTAACTTCATGAGTGGGCTGAGCCAATATAATAAAAACAATTATATTACTTATTTGGTGTCATATTAATCAAACTACCAAGTAATTATTTTATAGGGCTAGGGAAAAAAATAGAAAATTCATCTCAGGGAATAAAAAGTAAAAAATAACAAGTGACTCAATGAAAAAAAAAAAAACATGAAGGAAGGCTATTTAGCAATACTAGATTTTAAACTAGATTACAAATCAGTAATCATCCAAAGAACCTCATATTGACAAAAAAAAAAAAATATGGTGGTGGATAAATAGAATAGATTAAATACACAATATATCATTCTAGTCAATAGTGTTTGATAAACCCAAAGATTCAAGCTTTTGGAGTGAGAACTCATCATCTGATAAAAATTTATGGGAAAACTGAAAAGCAGCTTAGCAGAAACTATACCTAAACCAACATCTCACACTGTATATAAACCAAGATAAGTTAGACATAGTGAGTGGTATTCATAAGCAAATTAGGGGATCATGGTAGAATGTAAATGTCAGATCTATGGATAAGGGAAAAGGATGTGACCAACCGAGAAAGGAAAAAATCAGGGGAAGTAAAAGTGATTATTTTGATTACATGAATTAAAAAAGCTTTTGCACAAACAAAAGATAATACAGCCAGAATTTTTTTTTTACAAAAAGAAAAATGGAAAGAAATTTTATAGTGTTTCTCTGATAAATAACTCATTTTTCAAATATAGGAAACTAAGACAAACTATGAAAATAAGCCATTCTCCAAATGATAAATGGCCAACAAGTAGTTTTGAGAAAAAAATCAAAGCTATCAATAATTATGGGAAAAAATGCTCTAAATCACTACTGATTAGAGGAATGCATTTGAAACAACTCTGAGATACTGTCTTAAACCTATCATATTGGTTAAAATGACATTCGAGAAAATTGACAAATGCTGGAGTAGATGTGGAAAAATTGAGTCAGTGTGTTATTAGTGGAGTTTTGAACTAGTCCAATAATTCTGGATAATAATTTAGGACTATGCCCAAAGAGCTATAAAACTGTGAATTCCCTTTAACCCAGCAATACTGCTACTAGTTCTATGTTTCCAAGAGATCAAAGGGGGGAAAAAAAGAATCTCTTTGGACAAAAATGTTTATAGCAGCTTTTTTGTAGTGGCAAAAAAATTGGAAATTAAGAGAATGTCCATCCCCTGGGTAATGAATGAACAACTTGTGGTATATGATTGTGATGGAATACTATTGTGCTGTTGAGAAATGACAGGAAGGTTGGTTTCAGAAAAGTCCCTTATATAGACCCTAACTTCTAGGATAAGAATTTATTATCTGACAAAAATTGCAGGGAAATTTGAAAAATAGAATGGATAAAACTAGGCATTGACCAACACCTAGCATTCTGTAACAAGATAAGGTCAAAATGGGTTGATGATTTAGATATAAACAGTGATACTATAAGCAAATTAGAAGAGCAAAGGATAGTCTACCTCTCAGATTGGTGGAAAAGGAATTTATTTATTTAATATTTTATTTTATTTTATAATAACTTTATATTGACAGAATCCATGCCCGGGTAATTTTTTTTTACAACATTATCCCTTGCACTCGCTTCTGTTCCGATTTTTCCCCTCCCTCCCTCCACCCCCTTCCCTAGATGGCAAGCAGTCCTATATATGTTAGATATGTTGCAGTATATCCTAGATACAATATATGTTTGCAGAACCGAGCAGTTCTCTTGTTGCACAGGGAGAATTGGACTCAGAAGGTAAAAACAACTCGGAAAGAAAAACAAAAATGCAAATAGTTCACATTCGTTTCCCAGTGTTCTTTCTTTGGGTGTAGCTGCTTCTGTCCATCATTTATCAATTGAAACTGAGTCTTTGTCAAAGAAATCCACTTCCATCAGAATACATCCTCATACAATATCGTTATCGAAGTGCAAAGTGATCTCCTGGTTCTGCTCATTTCACTTAGCATCAGTTCATGTAAGTCTCTCCAAGAAAAGGAAGGAATTTATAACAAAAGAAGAACTAGAGTATGTTATGAAATGCAAAATGGATAATTTTGATTATATTAAGTTAAAAGGTTTTTTGGTACAAACAAAACCAATACAGAAAATATCAGAAGGGAAGCAGAAAACTGAGGGGGAGGGAAAATGTACATCCAAGTATTCTAATAAAAGCCTCATTTTCACATTTATAAGAATACAAGCCATTCTCCAATTGATAAATGGTCAAAGGATATGAATAGATAATTTTCAGAAGAAGAAATTAAAACTATTTCCAGTCATATCAAAAAAAAATTCTCTAAATCACTACTGATAAGAGAAATGAAAATTCTGCATACCTCTCAGATTGGCTAAAATGACAGGGAAAAAAATGATAAATGTTTAAGAGAATGTGGGAAAATGGAGACATTAATGCATTGTTGGTGGAGTTGTGAACTGATCCAACCATTCTGAAGAATAATGTGGAACTATGCCCAAAGGGCTCTCAAACTGTGCATACCTTTTGATTCAGCAGTGTTTCTACTGGGCTTGTATCCCAAAGAGATCATAAAGGGACTCATATGTGCAAGAATGTTTGTAGCAGTCCTTTTTGTAGTGGCAATAAATTGCAAACTGAGTGGATACCCATCAATCGGAGATTGACTGAATAAGTTATGGTATATGAATGTTATAGAATATTATTGTTCTATAAGAAACGACTAGCAAGCTGATTTCAGAAAAGCCTGGAGAGACTTGCATGAACTGATGCTAAGTGAAATGAGCAGAATTAGGAGATCATTGTACACAGAAACAACAAAATTAGGCAATGATCAACTCTAATGGTTGTGCTCTTTTCAATAGCTCAACCCTAGGGCAAAGATCCAAAATTATGTGGATTAATTTATTCATGTGGGATTGGTTGATGGAACATTTGGATGAGGGTCACTGTTGTAGTGAAGAAAAGGAAAAGTGTATCAGAAAAATGACAAGATAGGCCTTTCTTTTATATTTTGGGATATGAAGTTGTTAAAACAAAGCAGCGATAGTGTTTCAGGTGAATTTCATTCACTCATCACTCAAGACAATTTAGCAAAGGTTTAGAGAATGGGGATGGTAGAATAAAAGTGGGTGATGGAAAGTAATACAATTTAGCTACAACATAAAATATATGTAAAGAGGAATAGAAATCAATAGACTAATCCATCTAAGATATACAAATTCTATATGTTTCTTTGATATAATTTGAGAGTTAGAACTTAAAGTCAGGAAGACCTAAATTCAGATCTTGGTTCAGACACTTACTTGTTCTGTTACCCTAGAGAAATCTCTTAATCTCAATCTCTCTCTCTCTCTCTCTCTCTCCCTTTTTGGTATGCAAACTGAAAAAAACAATAGCATCTTTTTCAGTATATTGTTGTGAGAGTCAAATAATGTAATAGCTAATATGCCCACCCATTATTATATATGTATATATATATAAATACATATATTGCCTATATATGTATATATATGCATATATATCATAGACAATATACATATGTATTTTATATAAACCTGCATTATACATATTTAATTCTAGTAATAACATATATACATGCATTCATATGATTTATATGTGTACATAAATATATGTGTATATTTATACATGTATTTATATATGTATACAGTGATTATAATTCACTTATAAAATAATAATAAAAGTTTTGAACTTTAGAAAACACTACTAATTACAAGATTCACTTTTGTTTCATTTTGCTCATACTTCTCTCCCCTGCCCCCTTTTTTACACTTATTTTCAGGTAACACTGACACCTGAACAGACCATCCTCCCACTAGTGGATGAAGCCCTCCAACACACAACCACCAAAGGAATTGCTTTTCAGAACCCAGAGATTGTTGCAGAAATGGAACAAGTGAGAGAGGATCTCCACCTGGAACCTTTTTATTGGAAACTTCCAGAACAATTTGAAGGAAAGAAGGTGAGAAACAGAACTTTAAATTTGGGGATAGATAGTATCCTTTGGAAGTTCTTACCAAAGACATCTTTTTTCTCCCTCCTTATTAGTTGATGGCATATGGTGGCAAGCTGAGGTATACAATCTACTTTGAAGCTCGTGAAGAAACAGGATTTTTTACTTATAATCCACAAGTTATAATTCGAGGTGGAACCCCTGCTCATGCTAGAATTATCACCCGCCATATGGCAGCTCCTCTAATTGGACAATTGACAAGGCATGAAATAGAAATGACAGAGGTAAGGTGTTCGAGAGTATTGTAAGAAGATGGCAATAATATTTCCAAATGATGCTATTAAAAGGGTGTATGTACTTTTTTTGTCATTAGAATGAATGGAAATATTATGGTGATGACCCAAGGACAAGTAGAATGGTAACACGTGAGGACTTCCTGGATGTACTCTATGACATTCATTATGTTCTTATCAAGGCTACGTATGGAAATATCATTCGGCAAAGCAGGTAACGATTATTTCACCTTAGAAAGCAATCTAAATTTCTTAGTCTAGGGTGATTCTGTGGCTGCCATTAAGGAAGATTTGTAAGGGAGCAGAGAGAGAGTAATATGTAATTAAGGAACTACCACAAAGGAAAACTGAAATTGCTCATATAGAAGCACCTACCCTGAAGGCAGGAAAGAGAAGAAACTAGAATCAGTTTGGAATTTATGACTGTATATCTTGCTTTGGTAGTCATCAGAATACAGGTGTTAGTTGAAAGCATATGAACCAGATGAGTTTCCTTAGGAAAAGTGCAGAGGAAAAGGGGTGGATATACACAATTAGTTAGAAGGGAGAGGTAGGATCCAGCAAATAAAGAAAAATGAAGAGAGAGAGAGAGAGTTAGAAAGGTAGTGAGAGGAACCAAGAGAGTTCAGTGAGTAGGCTCTATAGGCTCCCCCTCTGAAAAGCTGTCTTGCTTTTTGATGTAAAATAAGCTTTGTAAGTATCACTGATAAAACTAGCCCAAATGAGAAATGGTAGTCTGTGACAGATTCAATTTGCTCTCTCCTTTCCCAGAACAAGGATTTGTTCAACCTATCCAAGCAATTCCATGCACTCATTTTATTTCTACTGAGTATAACACTTTGCTGGAGGTTGGGGAGAGACAAAAGAATGGGCAGGGACAATGCTAACCCAGGAGGAGCTTACCTTCATTAATGGGGTTCAAGTCTTATATGTAACAAACACATAAGGGACCAACCATAGTCACTATTGTGCTCTTAGAATTAAAGAGTCAGGGAAATATTAGTAAAAATATAGATCATACTGAATAGCATTTCCAATCTCAGTCTACCTTAATTTCACAATTGTTGTGAATTGTTTTAGTTATACTCAATTCTTCATGATTTGGGGTTTTCTTGGCAAAGATATTGGAATGATTTGCTATTTTCTTCTCAAACTCATTGGACAGATGAGGAAACTGAGGCAAAAAACTGATTTGCCCAAGGTTATACAACTAGCAGATAGAATTGTAGGCTCATCTATATGGAGCTGAAAGAGATTTGAGTGGCCATCTAATCCAATTCCCTCAGTTTATAGATAAATAAAAAATTAAAGTGCAGGAAGATTAAATATATGCTCAGTTATAAATGCCATTCACCTCAACCAGGTAGCAAATGTCCTAAGAAGGATTTGAACCCAGCATTTCTAAATCCAGAGGGTTTCCACTCTTTTCACTATTCCATACTGTTTCAAAACTTTTATTGAACTTTAGTGCCATTGTTTACGACCTATAAAAAATTCTATCAAGAAGTTTGTAAAAAGGTTTAGTACAATAAATTACTGATCTTTGGCAAGAAGAATATATCATTTTGTGAAACATCACACTGGCAGACAGAATGTAAAAATAGCTTAATTCAAATGTTAGCATTATGCTAGACACATATCTTAGCAGAAATGCTAATTCTGTTCCTGCATAAAAGCCACATTGCTTTTCAGAGTGATTTAGGGACTTCTGTTGAAAAATCAGGAGCCCTCAGTTGTTGTTTTTTCTTCACCATGTTCATTTAATTTTCCTTTTTATGTTTTCCATTCAAAACTGAAAAGTTTTTTTTCAAACATGAAATTATATTTTGCACAAAATATGGAATAATAAAGAAATTTGAATTGAAAATGTGTTTTCAATTTTATTATTAATTATTTTACACTATCAAGTACAGATCAGATGGCAGCAGCCAAAGGCAGGTTTCCTGTTTTGATATAAGGCTTTAAAGCACACAACAGGTAGCTTTGTGATTATGCTATTGTATTATTATGTAAATTTTTATACTGCATTAAGTAGCTGGATAGCAAGTGGACCATTTTTATTAGTGGAGCTGATGGGAATAGATTTTGTTTTCCATTTCTTAAAAAAAAAAAAAAAAAAAAAAAAACTTTGTTAGAACTCCCTTTTAAGTCTGAGTCACTGACCTTTTGTGAATTCTTTTCCTTGACTTCATTATTTTTTTTAATTTTTATTTAATAATTACTTTATATTGACACTCGTTTCTGTTCCGATTTTTTTCCCTCCCTCCCTCCACCCCCTCCCCTAGATGGCAAGCAGTCCTTTATATGTTGGATATGTTGCAGTATATCCTAGATACAATATATGTTTGCAGAACCGAACAGTTCTCTTGTTGCATAGGGAGAATTGGATTCAGAAGGTATAAATAACCCGGGAAGAAAAACAAAAATGCAGATAGTTCACATTCGTTTCCCAGTGTTCTTTCTTTGGGTGTAGCTGCTTTTGTCTGTCATTTATCAATTGAAACTCAGGTCTCTTTGTCAAAGAAATCCACTTCCATCAAAATATGTCCTCATACAATATCGTTGCCTTGACTTCATTATTAATAAAATTATTTTCCTTTCATTGCAAGCATCATTTCAAGTTTTAAAGTTATCAAAATCCAACAGTGCTTCCAATCTGCAGTTTTTTAAATATGAACTTCTATCTTGAGTCTCTATATCTTTGTATTGATTGTCCCCTCCCCATCTCACCACTTTTTGAAATGTTCTCCTTCCTCACTTCTGCCTCTGAAAATTCCTAACTTCCTTGAAGACTGCTCAAATGTTACCTTCTAAAAGAAGTTTTTCCTAGCTGTTAATGCGATGCCTTCTCAGATTTCTTTTCATCTACTCGGTATATATCTTAGGTCTACCTAGTATGTTCCATATTGTCTCCTCCATTAGAATATGATCTTCTCCAGTGCTTGTATATAATAAGCATTAGTTGACTGACTAAAAAAATATTCACATTCTTATTCTGAAATGTGAACCAAGAGCAATATGAACAGGCAAGAGAACTACAATTGATTCAGGATAAAGGATCAAAGAGAAAAGAGATTAAGGATAAACCTACTTTCATAAGACAGTAAAGAGAGATGTGAAAGTGCGTATTTAAAATGCATTCATAATAATATTTAATCAGACAATCAATGTTCATTGGTCAGTTGCCTACCATGCATCAGGCACTATGCTAGGGACTTGCAAAAGAAAGACACAAATGAAACAATCCCACCCTCGAGGAATTCACATTCTTTTGGGGGAGACAATAACGTCATAAAAGAGCATATGCAAAATAATAATCAAGATACATTTTAGAAAGGAAGACTACATTTCCTTATTAATACACGACAGTTTTTTATTTTCACTTAAGACTTTATACATATGTTGTAATATAAGAAAGCAGGCATTATAAGAGCAACAAATATATTTTGCTACTTCAAATTTTGGACTAAATAGAAAAAGCTCTAAGTGTTGAGCCATTTATTCTTTTTATTTATTGACATTTTTTGTGGGGTTGCAAGGAACAGAAACTTTTGCATTTCAGTGCTCACTTAGAAGACAGAGTGGACCAAATCCCTTATGTTGGCAAAACTGTGATTCTCTAATCCCCTGAGATAAATGGCATATTGCAGAAATGTCTGGCTGTCATCATTCATGCCTCACTTGATTTTTTTTATCCATTTTCTGGTTTGGTGTGTGCATGAATGTGTGTGTGTGAGAGAGAGAGAAAAAATGGAAGATGAAGTTAATATCTCCACTACCAATAAAAGGCCTAAAGGCTGGTGGGTTTTATTTAGCTCTAAGCAGCTCTGAAGGAAATCTCATTTATTCTTTATTCCTTTTGACCATCATTCCCAGCAAGGCATAATGGGATTGCATTTCCCTTTCTTACCTAATAGATTCCCATGTCTTTTTTTCCTTACAAGCAAGGATCATATAATATTAAAGGAGAAATTAAAATACATATTTCAAATAATTGTTCACTTCAGATTGGTTCACCAGTGTTTAGATTGTGATTACTATCAAAAGCAGGAAGGCACTTTAATGAGACACAGAAAGTAAACAAATACTACCATTTCAATAAAAACCACTTGAGTTTGTTATATGGTTTTAGAAATCCAGTCTCTTTTTTGCTGGAGGTACATTTTATTAAAGCAACAGCTGTTCATTGTTTCATTTAAAAACTTATTTGCAAATTGATTCAACGTTGTTCCTTTAGTCAGTCATGAAATGGTCTGGGTTTATGACCTGCATCTTCTTCTTTAATGTATGCTTCCAAATTGAGGAAATGATTAAGGGAAAAGATGCCAATTTTTTTCATTAAGAATAAAATGTTCTCACCACATTCCTTCACCTCCTAATAGAGTTATTTAAGCTATTTAGAAGAAGCTTTCAAATGAGATTGGGGGAAATGGAAGGGCAAACTGGATATTTCTTAAAATTTGGTTCTTTTTAAATCTGACCTTGAAGCTTTCTTTAGGTACTCACAAATAAGCAGAAAACACACACACAAAGATAAAAATAATAATGGTAATAGGAACAATAGTTAGTTTTCATATGCTTTAAAATTTGCAAAGTGCTTTGCACTTTGTTTAATTCTCACAATAGTAGGAGAGTAGGTACTTTATTTATTAAATAGGTACTATTTATTCCTACTTTAAAGATGAGGAAACAAAAGCAGGCAGTAGTAAAGATTTGTCCAAGGTGACACAGCTAGTATTTGAAACAGAATTTCACTTCAGGTCTTCTTAATTCCAAGTTCAACCTTGCTACCACCAAGATTATTCCAGGTCAGTATTTCCTACATATGATCTAGGGAAAGGTTCTTAACCTGGATCTGTGACTTTTATTTCTTTTATATTTTATAATTGTGTTTCAATATGATTGTTTCCTTTGTTCTCTCTCTCTCTGTGTATATATATATATATATATATATATATATGATGCATTAAAAAACATTACTCTTATAATAATCCACAGGTTTCCCAACACTGTTCCTTGTGGTGATTCTTGTTCTTCTTTAAAATAATATAATATATAAGATGATGGTTCTCTCTGGGGGAGGTTTCTCGAGGAGCTTTTCTGGAGGCAGTCTTAGTTGCAGTTGAAAGTAATAATCACCCAAATGCAGCCAGCTGGTAAAAATACAAACATTTATTTTCTCCTTCCAAAATAGCCTGGTTAGTTGAGGCCTCTTTCTCTGCTTGGTTCCAAGAGCTCTTGCAGATTGTCCTTTGCTTTCTTCAGCCTCCAGCCAGCACAAAGATGGAATGAATCTCTTGTCTCCTTCACTTGGGGCTTGGCTAGCTTTCTGGTGAATCTTTCAGACCAGCTTGGTCTCAGTAGGGGAAGTGCAGGAGCCCAGCCACTCAGAGAGCCTTCTCAATCTCCTGCTCAACTCTCGACTTATAGCTTCTTCCTCTCAAAACTCTTCTTCAGCCACCAGCCAGCCAAGTGGAAAAATATTCCTTGGAATGAATCACTCTTCACTGGCTTATATATGACTCTTCTGAGAGGATGGGATTATGGGTTTTCTCCCATAGTGCTCTCTGGCCCTAAGAGCTTCAAGGGAGGTGTGAATTCAGATATTTCATACTAAATCCTGAAATTTCCCAAATGTATGAACTCCAATGAGTAAAAGTGCAAACACAAACATTGTATCAATTAGTTCTACTTAGTACCTTATTTCAGGTTCTGGCCCAAAACATCTTCTTGTAATATCAGATCAATAATCTATCAACTCTAATGAGTTAGCAGTTTGTAAAGATTCCAACAGTTCCTGAAAGAATTTATAAACTAGAGGAAAAAGGAATTAGGTATGGCAGTAACTTCAGGGTAGCTGGTAGCAAAGTGAATATAGTGCTAAGCCTGAAGTTTGAAAGACTCATCTTCCTGAGTCCAAATTTGACTTCAAGACACTAGCTGGCATGATCCTGAGCAAGTCACTTCACCCTACTTGCCTCAGCTTCCCCACCTGTAAAATGAGCATGTGAAGAAAATGACAAAGCACTTTAGTAATCTTTGCCAAGAAAACCCCAAATGGCATCATGACGAGTTGGATATGGCTGAACAATGACTACGTGGTAGCTTTTATCATTAGTGAACAGTATAATCAAAAAGGAAAGGAAGAGAGCAATTCCTTCTTAGGAGCAAGAATAGTTCATCATTCATGGCTGCAAAATAAGAAAATTGACCATTAAAAAGTAGAAAAAAGCACTCATTAATGGAAATACTTTGTGCACATGACATCATGCTGATGATAAAGTAAATGTTTCATTCTTCAGCTGGTTATTCTTGCATAGGGACAAAGAGCCTTTAAGGATTGGAGATAGTAATATCTGCTATAAACCATTAAATAGGGTCTCCGGAATTAAGATGTATATCAAAAATATCTTTTTTTTAAAGCATGAAAACTATTTTAAGCATAAAGCTAAAGATAAAAAAAGTGACTCCTTTTTCAGGATTTACTAAATTGCTTTTGAATAGGTATTTACTGGTCCAATGGGTTCTATTTATTTTTATTTTCCAGAATTTCTGAGATATCATTGGAAGTAGCTGAACAAGGAGTTATATCAGCATTAAGTCCACGAGCTCGCTTGATTGAAAAATGTGACTGTCCCCTGGGTTATTCTGGCTTCTCCTGTGAGGTATGCTAGCTTCTTCTGAATGACTTGTCTTTAATACTTATCAACTCTCTTCACTTGGTGAGCTGAAAACTTCCCCTTCTAATTTCACTTAAATCAATCTTATTTCCTTGCAAACATCTAACTTTATTTCCTTTGATCATTCCAGAACAGTATAAGTCTAAGGAGCTAGGGGAGGAGGGGAAAGGAGAGGCTAGTTTGATGAAACCGGCTAATAGAAACATTGGTTGAATAGAAAAGGTTTTTGACAAAGTTAAAAGGGCTTGTAAGAATATAGAAAAAAAAAAAAGATGCATGGTTTCTTAAAAAAAAAAAAACTCAATTACTCTAGCTTGTCTACTCTTCAAAATCACTCTGAAAAATGCTGGAAAATCCTCAACCATAAATTATATGCACAATGTATAACTATAGAATAATGGATTTGAGTCTAAATAATTTTTTGGAGGCCATCTTTCTGTCTTCCTTATTTGTAAAATGAAGGAGGTTAAGCAAACTGGACTGGGTTACACAGCTGCTAAATGTCTAAAGTAAGATTTGAATTCAGGCCTTTCTAATTACAAGTCCAATTTCTTAATCATTATACTACACTGAATGTTTTTTTTTTGAAAAACATTTTATGATTTATAGCTCTAAATGAATATTATATCTTTGAAAGAGGTTATGCCCTTGACCAGCAAGGCTATCATTGGTTTTCAGATACTTCTTTGGAAGTTTCCCCTAATACTTACAGCACATTCATTTCAACATCCTCAGTGAAAGATTTTCACCAATAAGATTACATACATAGGACCTTGGAGGACAGCTAGTTCAACCTCATTCATTTTAAAGATAAACTGAACTTGACTCAAGGAGTAATTTGCCTCAAGGAGTAACTTGCCTGAAGTCAAAATGCCTTTAAGTGTAATTGTTGGGATCTGAACCAAGATCCTACTCCAAATCTGATGTTCTTTTTGGGTGTGATATTTGAAAATCAACAGGAAGCTATTAGACAATAGAGCCTCCTCATTAAAGAACTGGAATTTAAGAATACTTGAAAGGACTAAGCTCTATCAATTGATGAAGTAATTTTTTTTTAATCCAAAGGCAAAGAAAATAGAGGCAGGATCTTTTTTTTTTTTTTTTTTAATTTCAAAGTAAAGATGACAATCAAATTTTTGCATTTTTTGAAATTCCTGATCCCTTTAATGATAAGCTTTTGGTGTAATACCACATGGGATCAGAAAGTAAGGTGCTATTCTAAAGTAATCAGTTTGATTTTCTTATGTGATATAGGTTCTGAAAAGAAAAAGGAGTTCTGAAACTGTTTAAAATAGTAATAGCATCATTAGGATTAGTTCACAGCTTCCTGGACAGTCTTAAAACTACAAGAAATCCTAGCCATAGGTCACAAGGACCTGCCCTGATTCTTGTGTTATGTCATCAAAAGAGCCTCTGATCACTGGGTATTATCCATCCTAAGATGAGCAAATTGCCAACTTTTGTTATCTGTTCCCTTCTTTAGAGTCAGCATCTGCTGAGGTAAAAATCCTCAACTCCTTCTATTTAGTCTTAATTTTCTACAAGGCTGCCAAACAGTCAAATCATGTCATTCCCCCTCATTCAAGAAACTTTACTGAATCCTTATTTACTCTAAAAACACAAACTCTTCTGTTTCAACTTTAAAGCCAATAGTAATCTGGTTCCAACAAATCTTTCCAGACCTTTTTCACTTTACCCTTTCCTCCCCAACAGATACACACATACACACATACACTCGCAAATGCAACACAGATCAGGTAATGATGTTCACTGGAGTATGTGGATGAATACATGGTATTTATACATATGCATATACACAGAAAGTGAATCTGTGACATTTAATCTTTCACTTGTGACATCTAATCTTTTACTTCTTATGTTAATTGGTGTGGTACTGAATCATACCAATTAGCACAGCAAGAGGTAAAAGTCAGCATGCCCAAAATAAGTATTAGTTATAGAACTTGTGATTTCTTTGACCATATTTGACATCAAATTGAAGTACTCATGTTATATGTCATTAACTATCTATGTGACTTGAGAGCCTATTCCTGTGTGTCTCAGTTTCCTTATCTGTGAAATGAAGGGATTCAGACTAGGTGATTCAGCTCTGACAGTATAATTACCAATCATTGTTAAATATATTGCAGAAAGTAGGAAGTTGACCTTTAAAGCCCTACTTTATTTATATTAGATTTCCTTCCCTGAATTTATATGAGAATAATATTTAGGCAAAAAAATCTTCAGTTGAAGATTATTTTAATGATATTTGCCTTCTCTTCCAATTTCTTTAATATTAGATGTCCATTTTACCAAGATAGTTCTTGATTTTTTTCTCAGTGTGTTTATTGGAACATGCTATCCCAATAATTTGTGTAGTTTTGCATAATCACAACAACATATAAATTAACAAAAGTAAAATGACAACAAAAGATGATTAGTAAAGAGAGAAGGCATAGGAGTCATCTTGCATTAGGTCATATGACTATTCCATGTACTTTCATATAGACCTATATTTTATATATAATAATGCAAGTAATTTCTTAATTATGTTATTCTTGGGATAAAAATCTGTCTCAGAATAATACTTCTGAGATATTTTTCTCTGATCCATTGCCTTTATACCATTATGATTCTTATTTATAATTCATCTCAATTCTAAAGAGTAATTATCTAGGCATAAAATAGAGTCATCAAAGCAAGAGCTAAGGACAAGTTGTGAAATAATACAGCCTATTTTGAGAGCATGGGCTATGAGTCATGAATGAACCAACCAATATTTTTACTTAATATATTACATTTTAAAGGCATCAATATTCCTATGCTGTTCATTTCATTTTCATGAACTAAAATGGATTGTAAGATAGGAAGATTAAGTGTTAGGATCATGGATTTAAAGAGGAATGAACCCCAAGAGATCCAAACAGTTCAAATCCTCTCTACCATCCTTTCCCACCTTTCCCTTCTCCTGATTTGACAATGAAGCAATAGAGGCCTGAAGAGATTAAGTAATGTGCCTAAGGCTACATTCATTGTCAGTAGTAGAATCAGTATTTGAATCTAGATCATTTTGGTTTAAAGCTAATTTTTTTTTTTTCACAATACCACACTATCTATAGTTTTCAAGACATGAAGAAAAATGCAGGTAATTGTCAGTAGTCTTAGCTGAACATCCATTAAGTTAATGAACCTAGAGTGTGAAATCATATGTAAATTTTCACACTTCTATAGCATAAGGACTATTTTGTTTACTGTGCTATAACTTTAATTAAAATACTAATTGCCATGTTCTCAGTTTGTATTGTTACCTTTACCATGCAATTAAGGAAATTTTTATTATCATTTCCATTCTTACAGAATGAAAATATTTGGCCACTAATTCTTTTTAAGGCTCATTGTACTGCCTAATAATAGAATAATATAAGCCAGATTCTGAATACTCTTCTGCTTCTGGATTAAATCATGAATTCCAAGGCATTGTTCAGTTAATTACTCAGGAGACAGCAGGGATAATGACCTCCACTGGAGTCTTCCTCCAGTGCCCCTCTGTGGCATAGAGGTGACCTATCATTTTCAAAAACTGTACCACAAAAGTTTTAGTTTTGGCAGATCCAACCAATTTAGAGAATTTTCAATTGAAGGCCCAGTTAGGAACTGTCTATCAATTAAACTGAAGATTAACCTACTTCATTTCATAGGTGCTCCTCACCATAAGACTACATATAGGGTAGTCTTTGATTTTTGACATTTTTTTTTCTGTTATCTACAACAGCTTTATGAAGTCCCGTGACTGAAAAGAGTAGGATTTTGTCTTATAACCATGAACAAAATAAGGCCATTAGCTGAGATAGAGCAGGGTTTTGTCTTATATTCATTGAAATTGAATAGGATTTTGTCACATCTATGAATGAACTACCTACTGTAATGCCGGAGAAACTGAGGCAGGAGAGAGATTAGAGAGTTTTTAATATTTTATTAATGGGAGAGTATAATTGACTGGACAGGACTCTCTTCTCAAATTATCCAGTCAGACAGAGATAAAGATATACTGGGACCAAGGAATCCATGTTGGTCCCAGGCCTGGAGGAGACTGTCATCCCAAAGAATCCAGCATCCAGCATACAACCGCCAGCCTCCAGCCTCCAGCCATGAATGGAGGAACCCCAACTTTTAAATACCTTTTCTCTAAACAAAGGAAGGGATAAGAAGCACGGGAAAACTTCTGTCAAGATAGGGGAGGTCATAAATCCAAAAAAAAAAAAAAAAAAAACCCAGAAACAGGATGTCTGAATACAAAGAAGTAAAGATATCAGTGAGGTATCTTGGAATATTTTAGAGGGATATTGTAAATTCTTGAGGACAGAAAAGAATCAAGAGGTCTAATTTATTGTTTATCTTGCTAATTTATAACCTTAGAGCAAATGGTCCTCAGTCTTAATGGGCCAGAGGGGGATTTACAACTAAGTAGATTGAGACAGAACAGTTAAGGAAACTGAGACGATGGAAACTCATACAGGGAAACTGAGTCAGGACAGTTAAAGAGAACTGTGGCATAACACTACATCAACAAATTCATTATCTTTGAAATATTGAAGCATAATCAAAATCTATCAATCTTTTCCTGACTCCTTTTTCATCAATAATTTTTTCCTATTTTCCTCAACTAAGCCTTCTATTGATATAGAAAACGGGATCATTTGAATTTTATCATCTTTCTTTGTCTCTGCTTAGCTTTTTTGTTGTTATTGTTTTAAGGCAATTGAGAGTAAGTGATTTGCCTAGTGTCTAGGGCCAGATTTAAACTCAGGTCCTCCTGACTCTGGGGCTTTTGCTCTATCATGTCACTAGTAAAAATTTTAATAAGTAATGAGTGAAATGTGGGCAAAAAATTGGGGAAATTATTCTAATATTACATAACCTGGATAATTAAGAGCTGCCTGTATTAGGTTTGAATAACCCAAATATCACACTTTGACCAAGATTCTAGAGGGTAGGACATATATTATGACAACTTAGATTTAACTTACATTATTCAAATCATCTTTTCATTTTAATTATATAATATCCTATTTGCACTTTACTTTTCAGTGAGAAGTGCCAACTTTGAACATATATATATATATATATAATATATATGTGTGTGTGTGTGTGTGTGTGTGTCTATATATGTGTCTATATATATATATAGACACATATATTATCTCAGTCCCTTCCACCACTATGCTATTAATCTTCCAAATTATCTTAGTGGTGTTTTCTAAATCCTAATAGCTGATCATATGCACATAGATAGTCAATTCCTTTTGATTGGGGCCAGAAATGGGGCTGGGCATTATTCTCTTTTACAGTTACTATGGTGATGGATCCTCAAAAATAATAACTTACTTTGTTTCTCTCAACATGATTCATAAAGCAATGTATATTAAAAATAAACTAACTACATTAAAAAATAAAAATAATAATAAATTACATTTATATATCACTTAACTATGCATGAAGCTCTTTGCATATGTTATTCCGTTTGGTCCCTGAAAGGAGATGCTATTATTGTCCCAGTTTGATGCTCAGAAAAGTCAACCAGCTTTCTGTAAGAATCCAAAGCTTGTAAATATCTGAATAAGAATTTGACCTTAAGTCCTACTCCAAATCCAGAATTTGATCCATTTTAGCCTATGCGGGACAATAAAAATGGAATACCCAGATCAATAGCATCCACTTATGATGCCCACATGCAATGTCACTATTCAATAGTGTCTCTCCTTTATGAGACTGGTCTTTCTATCTAATCCATGCTGGAAGTGAATTACTTAGGGGCTTACTTAGGGGCTGATACCATTCTGGTTGGTGCCAGAACTTTGACCTACTTTGATTCTGATTCTGACTAGTTTGTCCCATCCCCTCCAATCCCAGGGTATCGTCACATTTATGCTAAACTTTGTAAGGAGAGCTAATTGTTTTAGCCCAGTGCTTATCGGAACTCTGGGATTCAACAGATTCACCACCTCCAGTCTCTTTCTTAAAGAGACCTGGGCATTAGTTCATATTCAAGCTTGACTATTATAAAACCATAATTTTCCTGTCTTGAACAATAACTCAAAGAGAAGAGTGCGCATTGGCTTAAATTATTTAGATAGACTTTGCTGAAATGGGTGTTTTTGTCCTCTGAAATGGGGGGGTAATTCAGACTCAGCACTACATCAACTTCTAGTCGTCACCAGCTCCTCTGAAATGGAGGCATCAATTCAGTCTCATTAGAATTTTTCCTAACCTGTGATAAAAACAGAGAGAGATTCCTAATTAAGTGTTTAATTGAAGTGATTTAACATTAACTAAATCAAAATAAATAACGATAATACTACTTATCTCTTTTCCTCTTTCTAAGAAAGCTCAGGATACTGTCTTCAAATTCCCACTTCTTTTTCTCAACTCTTATAATCCAAAACCAAATCTGTGCCTATTATTGAGTATCTCACCTAATGCTTATTCTATTATTTTCCTTCTTTGCCAGGCAATCACCTTCTACTTCCTAATGGACTTATAAATTACATCCAGTAAATAAAGGGAACTTAAGTCAGCAGGGATGTTGAAACCCAATGCTATCAAATCTAAAGCTGACCATGAAAGTATTGCTTCTCCCATGTCAAACCACTGATTTGTGAATCAAAGATCACTAATGAATATAGCAACCTCAGCATGTTATGAGTGGTTAAACCAGAAACAAGCCTCTTCCTTATCACCCATTCAGAATTGTAAGCCTTCTGATAGCTCTATAGACACACTGATACATTTACATAATAAAACCCAAATGAAGACAGAAGATTTGATTTTGCACATGTCAATTTTGCCAGCAATTTTCTATTTACTCTCAGATTTTTATTGCAGAGTGAAAAAACAGATGAGTATAGATAAATTTTATTTGGGGTGTAATAGTCCCAAGAACATAGTGTTTTATTATTTGGAATTCCTTATAGTTTTTAAATTATCACCATATAAATAATGTAACTATAAAGACTCACATGTATGTGTGTATGCATGCATCTTTACAATCATTGGACATTTGTTAGTTATCCATCAAGCAGAGTACAGGCAGATGTTAGCCTGTCAAATATGAAAAAAACATGCTAAAGACAAGGGCAACCCAATTTTCCCATTTTAGTTCATATATAATTTTATCTAAAAAACAAACTTTCTCAAGAAAAGGACACATACTTAGACCCATAGTTTGTGGGTTTAAGTATTCTCTATCTAAATGAAGGATTTGGGTGACTGAAATATTACCTACCTGGAGACTTTCTAGGGACCTTATTGCAACACATGCTATGATTTGAAATGGGTTCTTATATTTTTAAAGGGAATTGCCTATAGTGCAGCTGGAGGTATGTCATTTGTTTCATAAGCTAGAGGACTCAGAGCCTTCTAAAATGTGCTTCTTTTATCTCTCCTTGCTTGACTTACTTTCCCTGCAGGCTTGCATGCCAGGATTTTATAGATTGCCTTCTGAATCTGGTGGCCGGAGACCTGGACCAAGCCTGGGTACCTGTGTTCCATGTCAGTGTAATGGACATAGCGATGTGTGTGACCCTGAAACGTCTATATGTCAGGTATTAATCTATGACCTTTCTTTATCTGTTTACACTGTCATTTTTCTTCATGTAAATGATACTGCTGCCTTACCAAGCCAACACCAGAGAGCACATTTTAATCTTATTTTTGTTTAAGGAAGGATGCAGTCAAGGACATTTGGCTTAAAAGTGACTTTTCCTGACTAAATGATTGTCCCCTGTTGATTTTCTTGCATTAAGAATTCTAAATACATTGCTGTTTTCTAATATATTCCTGTATTCAGTGGGAAAATAATGGCTTGCACCAAAAATATACAGCTAGTGTAAACAATAATCATACTCTGAATTTTTATAACTTCAACCTTCAAGGAACTTATAACTTATTCCATAGGCATTGCCTCATTTATCTTCACACCAGTCATATGAGGCAAGTGGGGGTTCACTATTATTATCCACATTTAATAGCCTAGGAAGTGAAGGTAAGTGACGTGGGAAGAATGGAAGTGTATTTCCTCAATCTGATTTCCATATCTTATTCACTAGACTATAATAAAATGATGTACCCATTTGTAGTGAGTTTCCTACTAAAATTGTTTTTTTTAATTGTTTTACTGTTAAAAGGCAATTATTTAAGAATTACTACTTATTCAAAAAAACCAGAATGGTATGATGAGTAGAGTGATACTCTTGGAGGCAGAAAGACTTAAAATCTCATCTTTGGCACATTATGGTTGTGTTACTCTGCTTAATTCATTTAATCTCTCAGTATCCTGAGATATTCTCAAAAATTTTTAAAACAATTATAGGCTTGCATTGATATAGGGAGTTTCCCAGGAAGGAAGAGTTCTTAGAAGGGAATTCCTTACGCTAATGAAATCCTAGGTCTAAACCAAAAAAGGAAAGAAAGAAAAAAATCCTGATACTGTGATATTTTTGTTCTTATAAACCTGGTCTTTCTTTTCCTTTCCCTTGGAAATATGGAAAGAAACTGAATTGTTGAAAAATATGTAAGTTAAGTTCTTTCTACTGTTAGAAACAGCTCCTTTCCCCTCATCCTACTCATTTCTAGTCAGCAATCAATTGGTAGTCCTGTGTCTTGTGAATAGTGAACTACAATTTTATCCTGGAAATTGATACATTCAAATCAGAGTAAAAAAATTAATTTGAAGTGAAATGTACTATTATTGCTATGACCAACAGTATAAACAGAAATTTTCTATTAAAGAAAATTATTTTTAGCCTAGATCAAATATTAAGAAGAAACTGAAGTTTGGGTCAAGTTAAGGATTCTACAAAAGAGCCAAGATCATAGATTTTTTAAAGCTGACAGGAACTTTTAGAAATCATTTATTCCAAACCTTTCATTTTACATATAAGTTACTCTAAGGCAAAGGTAAATTACTTGGCCAAGACTAAATAAGTAATAGGTAACAAAGATTAAATTTGAATCCAGGTTCTCTGATGCCAAATGAAATCATCTTTCTGTTATACAGTACTACCTCCCACTTGGGGAAAAGCTAGGTGGCAAATAGAAAGCCAAATTTGGAGTCAAAAAGAATCATCTTCCTGAGTTCAAGACTGGCAAATCACTTCACCCTGTTTTTCTCAATGAGAAGGAAATGGCAAATCAGTATATCATCTGTGACAAGAAAACCCCTAATGAGGTTACAAAGAGTTGGACACAACACACACACACACACACACACACACACACACACACACATACACACATACACACACACACCCTTCTTAGGGCATGTCATGAAGGTGACCTTATAATAATAAAAGGCATAATCAGCAGAATGGATCCCCTGGCATTCTTTGTCATGACAAAAAAAAAGCTTCTAATTTACGTCTTTTCTATGTGAACAAAACTAAAGAATTATCCCTCTCTCTTATCACCACTAGATGATAAATATTTTGTCAACAACAAACCATGAAATGGAGAAAAATGTAAAATTTGTGCAGTAAAATTGAAATAGTGCTAGAAAACAAAGAAAAAAAGTATTAAGAATCACATTATTTTTATGTTGTTAATTAATATTAATTTAATTACTGTATTATAATATGAGATCCTCAGTAATGATCCACATGTCAGTGTACTACTGAATCTATTATACCATTTTTGTCTCTAAATATAACCCTAACATGGAAAATTCTATCCCTATCCAGAGATAGAACTATGGAGACTGAATGTGAATTGAAGCATAATACTTTCATTTTTTTTCTTTTTTTTTACTTTTTGTTTCTTATGTTTTTTTTTTCTTTTTGTCTAATTTTTCTTGAATAACATGCCAAATATGAAAATATTTCAAAGGACTGCACAAGTTTAATCTATGTTTGCTTGCTGTCATGGGAAAGGAAAGAGGAAGAAAAATTTGGCACTCAAAATGCTACAGAAATGAATGCTGAAAACTATCTTCACATATATTTGGAAAAAGAAAATACTATTAGAGTTCTCTCAAAAATAAATAATAAATAAATACATGTAATCCCAACTCAAAAAAAAATGTATAAAGAAGGTTCACACATTCACTTGGAAAATAGAATTCACACATTCTCTTTGTAGAAGAAAATAAAGTACTTGTTTTATTTAGTAGAATTGATTTAATTATGTATCCAAAAGCAACCCAAAATATTTTCACGATTCTGTAGTGTTCATATTGAACTTAAACAAAATTCAATTTTTTTTAAAAAGCAAGAAAATAAAGTTGAAGATCATATCAGCTAATCAATCAACATGTATTATAGAGAGCAGATAAATTCTCTAAAGAATTCAATAAGTTCCTCTAAACTAAATAAGCATATGCTATAATACTGAATATCTTTAATGCAAAGTTGGGATTAAAGAAAGGTGGTAAAAATGTGCTGGGAAATATGGTTTAGAGTAAGAAATGAAAGGGGTCAGAGACATTGTTGCTGTTGTCTGTACTTAGTTCTTCAAGAGAACTATTGACATCATGATAGTAATATTTAACTTAGGGGTGAACTAAATAGATTTCATAAGAAGCTTCATATCTGTACATTTTCTTCAGTAAGATTCATAAGGTTCTAAACATGGTATTTGCCAAAATATATAATGCAAAGAAAAAATAAAGAAATTTATTAAAGCATTATAGAGAGAAAATGATTGGTCTCTAAATGATTTCCAAATCACTTTTCTCTAGTCAAGTTGTAGACTTATCACAATCAACTTGAAATTAGAAAAAAAGCATAAATCACAAAGATAAAAATGTCCAATTAAATCAGCTACAACCAGATATAGTCAAACAAGTTATTTATACACAAAAACCTTGAAATAGAAGTAAAAAAAAAACATTGTTATGAACCATCATTTACTACTTCCTACAAAAGTTTAAGTTGTATGGGAATTAAAAAAACAAAAACAATTAACAACACATGGTGAGCCAAATGAACCTAGAAAATGCCTCACCATTAAGCATTTGATTTCCTTGCCAAGTGGACAAATAAGAATCATAGGTAATACTAGTTTAAGGTAGAAATTGCTATGTGGAATCAACAGATTTGAACTCTAATACCTTGGTCTCTGAGGTACATAAACAGATAGAAATGAAGAACAAAGATGAGTACAACTAGAATAGACCAAATATAGACACAGGGAATTCAAGTGAAGTGAAAGTGAAAATAAACCATTTTGAGGGCACCAAGATTTCAATTTTCAAGAAGCATGAAATGAATGGAATGAATTAATGAAAAATTTTTATCAGGTATTTATAATGTGTCATGCATTGTGCTAAGTAATAGGAGTAGAAATACAAAAACAAGAGAATCTCTAAGGATTGATGAAAAGAGAAGAGGCCTTTTCATCAGAGACTGAAATAAAGGAGATGATGAGGGGCAGTGTCGGGGGGTATTAGATGGCAATTCACAACAAATTGCCTCGATTTTTCAGTGAAGTATAAAGTATGACTCTCAGTTCAGAAGGTAGGGAAGAGTTTACTATTTCAGGCTTGAAAAAAGAATGGTTGGAACAGTCACTGTGGTGATAGCAAATTGATTAGGGAAAAGCAGAATTGCCTTTTGTCAATGTAGACCCAGTTGAAATTAGATCATACAAATTTGTAGTGAACCCTGTCAGCTTAGTTGTATGAATTCCTCTATCCCCACTCATAACGGTAGTATAACAGGAGGCAGATGACAGAAGTCATCTAATGCTGGGGTTTGACAGGATATGAACGGATAGAACAAGGAAGCAATACTTTCAAGAATAGAACATAGAACATAATTGAATTGGTTTCCCAAGAAATTGATATTGGAAAATGAGAAGAATATAACTATAGCAGGGTATAAAAAAATTAGTAGTCAGAGTGGAAAGTTTGGAGGCTGAGGATGAATAATAAATTTAGGAGTAATAAGGAATATAGTGAGATGGAATGATAGATATGATTATAAAGGAATTTGAAAGGTCTTTAATATGAAAGTAGAATTCATATGAGTGATGAAAAATTTAGGGGTGGCAATACCCCTATGTAACTGAAGAGAAATAACTAGACTTTGGATATTGAGTAAACTAAAGGAAAGTTAAGATATTTGAGGGAATATCAGGATGTTCATCTTCCTATTTGAGGGCAGCAACTGAGTCAGAAATGAAAAATATGAGCAAAAGCACAGAACTCATTGAGAGAGGAGGGGAAATGTTCTGAGAATTAATAGATAATATTCTTCAGGATCTGAATTGCATTATAAGTTTGAAGAAAGTGTATCTCAAAGAAGGAGAGATTGTTAGGAATAATAGTAATATAGGAAAATGTTGGAAGTGGCAACTGGAAACCAGTATTCTGACTGCCCCACTAAACCTGTTGAGATGTGAGTGAAGATACAATGAGGGGAAGATGAAGAAAGGAATCCAGGTCCTAATGAGCAAAAGAAGAGATATAAAAAAATTAAGTGTTATAATGATAATATAAGTTCTATAGAGTACAGTGGAAAAGGCAGGAAGATCTGGAGTGGGACATTTCAGCACAGGATTGAAGTGGATAGCAATGAAGGCATGTGATTAGGGAGGAGGTCTTGCTTTTCAGCAATCGGGGAGGATTTCAATATCATTGATTTGGGGAAAGTAATAGGGGAAGTATGCTAACCAGTGGGGATGCATTCAGACCAGATTATCAATAGATGGGAGAAACTCTTAAGAAAAATATAGGTTATTGGAAGTTTCCAAGTCTCATTCACAACCAGTTCCTCAAGATCTCAGCACATCTTCCACTTCTCTACCCTAGGAAAATAAGACGATTGAGACAATTGTGTCTCAGTGGTGTCTGGAAGCTTGACTTCATGGCAGCCAGAAGTGCAGTGTGTTTTAGTCCTATTCAATTAGAAGCCCATCCAGGGGTATAATTTTGTTCTGTCCTGGGGAATCTCAGAGTCTAACAAGAAGGCAGTTGTGTCCTGAATATTTTGGAAAGCCAGTCCATTGCCACAAGTACTTGATTCTCATTCTCCTTTATAATGGGAGTTTTCAATTGTAACATGTCAGTGACATAAATGTTTTGTTTACTAGTCATTTTCTACCTAAGGGAGAATACCATGTTCACTCCTCCTCTGAAAGTCAGTGTGAAGGAGAAGCGTCAAGAATAGCATCATGATTTATGTGGTGTGTCTGTGCACTTAACCAGAAGAGCTGATAAAGTTAACCAAGTGGGTATGTGGGAATGTCATAAAATATTGACTGTCCTGTAAAGTTTAACAACATTCACTTACTCCAGAAGAGAACGATGAAAAAAGTTGTAGATACAGTAGAGATGCTTTTACTGTGATAGCACCAAACTCCCCTGAGTACTTTCATTCATATCATTTTTTTGAGCCATTTTCTATGTTATCTTCAGCGACTGTGGCTCAAATGTTAATACCAGTTTAGTTTTCAATACACTGATAGCAAAAGCAAAAGGCTGACAACTATTTTTCAGGCCTCCTTAGGTCTCCAAGATTGCCCTTGTTCATATTCTAAGAGTGTACAAAACCATACCATCAATTTGTCCAAGCTATGTTTTGCTTTGGTCTGATTTGTAAAGAGAAAAAAAAAAGACAAGTCCTTCAGAAATGTAACTGATAACACATACACATCGCCTGTCATGCTACTCTATAATTTCTCATTACAATTCATAGAGAAGTGTTGCTTATTTTAGGAGTGTCATCTCTTACATTGTGGCCCTAGGAGAAGGAATAATTGGCCAATGAAAATGAGTACTTCCTTGGGACAGATGAATAGATATTTGTGAAAGACCATGATACCAAAACAAGTATCAAAATGAAACAAATCATATTATATTGTTTACGATTCTACTATAGGGCTGTGAAATATTAATGTTGTGCTACTATCATATAAGAAAGCTTGACTAGTTTCATGTAAAGTATAAAATAATACCTATAAAATAGCAAAAAAAGATTTTGAATATAGCAGCATGACCAGATAAGTAATACCACTGGAAGAGAAACCCTGGCATTCAACTTTGTTAGACTGATCATGTCTCAAAAATAAATATTATGATTCCAAAAATATATATAATTGGTACTTGTATGATGTAAAGTGTAGCACTGGCACCCTCTTTGAAAGTACAATATTCTGATCATGAGAAAGCTCTCTTCAATTATAAGAGTTAAAAACATTTGACACTGTATAGATTCATTATTATGTCTTTGTGAGTACACCCTCCACCAGTGTAAAGCATAACCATTTTATGGCTCAGTAAGCAGTTATATATTTCTGTGGCAAAAAACAAACAAACATAAATTTAGTGGCAATTTTGGCAGAATGTAAAAAATAGGACCTTAAATCTATAGTCATCACTCCTAAATAGAATTGGCTTTTTTAGTCAACAAAAGAGTCATACAAAACACCATGTCAATCACTTGTTAAATGTGAAAGACTTCAAGTTATTTAGATTTCTCTTAAATGTACATGAAAAAGATAATTCATTTCATGGAAACTTTCTCAAACAATTATCAGGATATGGTTTAAATTCAATATAGGTAAAAAATTTTAATGAGATAAAAGGAATAATAGAAACTGAAATCTTTTAGCTCAAATGCAGAAGTTCCATCAAACCAACCCATAAAGGAGATTTTAGCAATATCTTGGCTTTACCCAGGCATGATTTTGAATATATGGATATCAATCCCCTAAATTGTTTGCCTTTTCTATTCTGATTCATACTTCTGTTTTAAAAAAGATTATTGATCAATTTACCACTTAGGTAGAATGGTACAGTGGGAAAAATACTGGATTTGGAGTCAGAGAAACTGGTATTCAAATTTTGGCATAGTTTCTATCTGTGCTACGTTAGGTAAGCCATTTTGTTTCTCCTTATTTCAATTTCATTATCTATAAAATAAGGTCATTTAGTTAGATTAAATGATCTCTATGTGATGTTTAAAAAGTTCAAGAGAGTTTCTGGGTAATTTAATCATTTTATTAATAAGGTCAGCAGATTATTAATAAAAGAATGATAATTCGGCCATCTCTCTTAAATCCAAGATCCCTAATGGCAGTGGAGACGATTTATATGCCCTTCAAAAGAATAGTGACGAGGGGTAGCAATCAACTCAGATTAGCTAATACAATAATAGGTAGGCTATATGAAAATAAAGGTCTTCAGATACAAAATTTAGATCATTTGAATTTTGGTCAGAGACATCAATTTCTATATTACTTGTCTTGATGATAGGGAGAATCAACCTTTCCCTAGGCCTATCTGGGCAAACTCAATGAGCAGCACCTATTAGTCCATATTTAGAATTTCTTTTACTAACTGATTAGATCTTAACCCAAGTAAATTTCTAAAAAAAAATTCCCATACTGGCTGGTTTCTGGATGACAAAGCAGAAAAGGGAAAAAAACCTTGGTCCTAATATAATAATTAGTTATTTCATTTATAAGATCAAAATTATCCCATGTGAAAGAGAAGGAGAAGAAAAAGAAGTAATTGGTACTGGGTTATCATGTATTCTTATTATAAGCCTATCCAGTGCTAATCCCTACACAAACTGCATGATGTTTTGAGACAAAGTTCATTAAATTATGATTTCCACAATTCATACAATAACAGAATTTTGGTAATTGGAAGGAAGGTTATCTAGTCATATTTAAAAAGAATATTCAAATTAAATAAAAAAAATTGGTGGTCTAATATGTTTGAAAAGGTTGTTCATAATATCTTATTTGCTGCCCTGACCCTTCCCTTCCCTATAAAATGTATTTGCTACTGAAGACAGATTAGATTGACAAAAAAAGAATACATCGCTATATCCATTTGTGTATAACTATATTGATAATTGAGGCACATAACTTCCCACTTTCTTCTAATATTAAGATCAATACTGCAACTATGTTTTATGGTTAGGTTCTGAAAGCTGGCTTAGGATAATTAATTTAAATCAGAAATTTAGCCCATGAAATTCTTATTGGTATCTTTTTTTGATATAAGGGGTCTTATCAGCTTGTGACCAGCCATGCAATGAGACCTTAGACTCTGGAAAACTGGCCATCAGAGTAAGCTCTAGTCTCTTTAAGAAAAGAACCAATAAATTTTCAGTCAACTATGAAATGAGTCTGACTCTCTCTCTTCCTCTTCCTTTTCTGCTTCCTTCACTTGCTCAATCAGTTGCAGCACTTAAGGATCACAAAGCATGAATTTTGGAGAAAACAAAACAGATAAGACTGCTTTCCCACCATTCATAGCCATAGAAATCCATGAGAAGCAAGAAACTGTGAAACATCATTGAAGTGCCAGAGATGGCATCTTTTCTATATAAAAAGGGAAAGAGCCATATTAGTTGCTCCCCTCACAATAAGACATACATTTAAATTAATCTGTTCCTAACAGATACCCAATTCAAGAGTTAAACTATAAAATTTCAGCACATTCTAATTCTAGTTTTCCTGATAGTCTAGTAATCTCTAAAGGATAGGTTTCAATAAATCTCATTTAGTTGTATACAAGTTACCTCTTTTTATGCCCTAAGCTCAGTTCTGATTTACTACATTAACACTAAGTTAGAAAAGCACTTGCCACTAAATGTGGAAAATAATATGTATAGGCTAGAATGATCATGGTCCATTTCCATTTTAAGAAAAATCCTGTATACCAGTGGAATAAAACTAATTCAATGGTAGAAAAAACATCTAGGACCAAATGTTGGAGCTTTAAAATTCTTGACATGCATCATCATAATTAAACAAGAGATAGCCTGGGACAGTAACCAAAGTAGACAAAGAGAATAACTCCACAGGAGTAAGTCATTTCATTCATGGGTCATTGTTTTTTGCTCATTGTCAATGCAGATACAATAACATAACTTCTTTTACTATTCAAAGCAGAAAGCTCCTTTGAAAGTTGTTCATGTCAAAAATTACTGAAATACATTTGTCAATGTTTTTAACAAAAACTTATCTGAGACAATTTAATCATTTCCTTAGACTGGAAATAGAATTGTCTTAATTTTTGTTAATATTCAGTGTCAAACCTTGTACCCCTTTCTCCTTTATAGAACTGTCAGCATCACACTGCTGGTGATTTCTGTGAAAGATGTGCTATTGGATACTATGGAACTGTCAAAGGATTGCCAAATGATTGTCGACAATGTGCCTGCCCACTCATCACTTCTAGCAACAAGTAAGTATAACAAAGAGAACCCCTTTCCAAATTAGTGAAAACTCTATTCTGTTGCTAATAGACTATGCCTAGGACCCAAATGTTTGAGGTCAAATGAGCAAATCTCAGGCTGGATATAATAAGCTATTAACACAATTAATTATATGAAAGTATAACACATTTGTAGTTATTTTTTTTCATAATTTTTCCCTGTATGATCTAGTTGTGGGTCAGTAATTGCTCCCTTTTAAATTAACATTTGATAAATAAAGAACAGCAGATGATACATTTATAGAAAGGAGGTGGGCAAGAAATATAATTTACCCATGTGCAAGAATCTTTCCATTATAACATAAAGTAATCACTTAAAGATTCATCTTACTTTTGCATAATTGTACCTACCCTTTTCTATTATTACTGCCTTTGCTTAGTGTCTACATTTGTCAGTAGGTAATGAAAACAGTAGTATTAGAAGATGAAGATTTTATTTTATATTCCAAATCAGGGTAATCACTAATAAAAGTGATGTTTGATGGACAAAAATTATCACCAAGTAATATTCTGCTCTCATAAGCAGGGAAGCTAGAGCAGTTCCATATGTTGTTTCATGTGATCAGTTAGTATTTATTTAGAATGGAATCAATTCTCACAGGTTTTTATTCATCTTTCCACTGAGAGTTTCTGTTCTTATTGATGAGGTAAATTGCATTAACATTCCAGAGTGCTGGAGTAGAATTCAAATCCTGCCTCACATATTACATAGCTGTATGATTCAAGGCACATCACTTAAAATAACCTCTCATTCTTGGTATTCTCACCCATTAAGTGAGGATGGTGATATAACACCTACCCCATACAAAATTCAAATGAGATAAAATATGTAAAATGTTTTCGCATCCTTAAGATGTTGTATAAATTCCAGCTATTATTACAAGATAGGCATTATGGTATAGTGAAGAGAGAACTAGCCCTGGAGTCAAAATAAATTGGATTCAATCTCCTGACTGACACATACTAATTGTATGACCCTAGAAAAGGGTCATACCTCATTTGTAAAGTTAGAGGGTTGGATTAGATGGCTTCTAAAGTCCTAACTCTAAAATTCTAAAAATATAGATTTGAATTCAGGAAGATGAATCTTTCTCACTCCAGACTCCATGACTTTCTAAAATATTGTGATGCTATAGAGTAGATACCAGAGACGGGTACAAACTGCAAAATGATCTAAGTATCCTCCCTGATATCCCTGCATCCTCAGGAACAGTTCATCATGGAGGCGGCTTCATCCAGAATTACCATGTGGGCCATTGTCTCCAAAGGCCACTCTGATCTCTATGACCTTGAACTGTGAATAATTCTCTCACAAGTTGACTAGTTCAGTGAGTCAGCTTTGGGAGCTGTTCATGGTTAAAGTTACATTAAGGCATACAGGCATTTTCTTTTGGAGGTAAAGTATCTCAATTTTGTTCACTTCATCCTCAAGAAATTTCCAGCTGCCTGGCAGTTCAATTAACACCAGATCCCCTGGGAACTATTTTTTTTTCCAGAAATTTCAAGGTCACCATCACTTACATTACCAGCCATCAAAATGGGTAGTGTAGATGCACTGTCATGAAAGCCTGAATTTATATACCTGATAGATAAGTCATGGCACGTGAGCCTCTTCTACAATATAAATCTTAAAGCCATTAAAATTCAACCAGAATTATTAGAATTAATCTTCTAGCAGCAGGTTTGAGATGTTCCTCCGCAGGATCAGTTCTCTGCCTTCCAAGCAGGTAATACACCATGTCTATTAGAAGGTTAGTGTTAGATGGGGTCCTGAATTGTTTTAGTTGTTGTTCAAACATTTTTCAATTGTGTCTACCTCTTTATGACTCCATTTGGGGTTTTCTTGGCAGAGATACTGGGTGGTTTGCCATTTCCTTCTCTAGTTCATTTTGTAGATGAGGAAACTGAGGCAAACAGGATGAAATTACCTGCCCTGTGTCACATGAATTAATGGGTATTTGAGACCAGATTTGAATTCAGGAATATGACTCTTTCTGAATTCAGACCCTATGCAACCTTGCTGCCCTGAACTCTTACTAACCAAACAATAACCCATCTGTGCATAGCTAACAAATCAGGCAGAAGGCACAATCTAGGTTGAAGTCAAACAGCAAAGGATCAAAAATTCACAGGAAATAAAACTCATGGAGAAAACTAGCAATAAAACCCATGGTCTCAGATGTTCTGTACAAGTGGCTAATAAACCAGATGTCTACAAAGATGTTAATTTATCCTTCTAGGTATCATTAAGATACCTAATAAGGTGAGACTCATGATTGAAATATGATTATGGAAAGATATATCTACCTCAAATAGAATACAACATTTTTAAAAGGAGGTAATAGAATTATGTCATAAATTTTAAAAAAGATTTGCACATATGTTGCCAATGGGTTTCCTGTTTAGGGATTAGATTTGACTAGGTAACCTGTAAAAGTCCATTCCAATTATGAGATTGGTTCTATGATTCCTAATAGTAAGATTTGATGAATAGTATTCTATTCCTGCTACAATGGGCCAATGCAATAACTTACATTGTTATTTGTGAGTGTAACGAATGTATTAATATGTACAAGAACCCAGTGGAGCAACTAATGGCATTGCTGCAACATCTCTGATCCTAGGATAACAAAAATGTTACATTTCATAATAGATTTGCCCCATCTATATAGTATTATGCCATATTGGTGGCAAGAGACACTCTTTTTTTTAAATAACTTTTTATTGATAGAACGCATGCCAGGGTAATTTTTACAGCATTATCCCTTGCATTCACTTCTGTTCCGATTTTTCCCCTTCCTCCTTCCACCCCTTCCCCCAGATGGCAAGAGTCCTTTACATGTTGAATGGGTTGCAGTATATCCTAGATACAATATATGTGTGTAGAACTGAACAGTTTCAAACAGGGAGAATTGAATTCAAAAGGTATAAATAACCCGGGAAGAAAAACAAAAATGCAAGCAGTTTATATTCATTTCCCAGTGTTCTTTCTCTGGGTGTAGCTGCTTCTGTCCATCTTTGATCAATTAAGGCTCTCTTTATTGAAGAGGTCCACTTCCATCAGAATACATGCTCAAACAGTATCGTTGTTGAGGTATATAATGATCTCCTGGTTCTGCTCATTTCACTCAGCATCAGTTCATGTAAGTCTCGCCAGTCCTCTCTGTTTTCATCCTGCTGGTCATTCCTTACAGAACAATAATATAACATAACATTCATATACCACAATTTACTCAACCATTCTCCAATTGATGGACATCCTTTCATTTTCCAGCTTCTAGCCACTACAAATAGGGCTGCCACAAACATTTTGGCACATATAGGTCCCTTGGCAAGAGACACTCTTAACAAGAGAGATCCCCTGTATGGGACCTTTCACCATAGACAAAACCACTTATTTATTCATATAGGAAGTGTCTCTCTGTGTGGTATGCCCTCCAGCAGTAGCACCCATTTTATTTCATACTTCTGGACTGTTCATAGCCTCTACAGTAAATATGTCTTTTCATTGCATAGTGTCACTTTTCTAATAGACAAACAGTACACAAACCATTCCTTAGAAAAGTATCTTAAGTGCTATACTTCCTACCATTAGGATGATTATGCCTTATACTGATGTTATATTTCATAGCATTTGTCCACCTCAATATATTCTTCAAGGTTAGTTATTTCCACCTATAGTTTCACTCCTCCATTCTATGCTTCCTAGCTCCTATGACCATTGGCAACTTGTAAATCTCAGTGTGAGAAACTTATACCTTTGGAAATAGAGAACATATAAAATAGAGCTTGATTTATCATTTTGCTGCCTGCTTAGACTTAAGAAAGTGGAAGAGAAAAATTTAATAATAAAAATTAATCTTAAAAGTAGATCATTATTTTTTTTCAAAGAGCTAATTGTTAAACATTTACTGAATTACTCCTGACATATTACAAACAGTCAAATTAATACATAAATTTGGTACAACTGAATTCCCAGGAAGCCATTTTAGAAAACCAGATCTTCTAGTCTTTCCACAATCTTTACATCACCAGATCTGACTAAAATTTGAAAAAAACATGGTAGATAATTGACCAATCATTGATAGTCATTCCTGTGACCAATAGCTCCTCACTCAAAACCTAGTCTACTTTCTATTGTAGCAAAGGAAATGTCCTTTACTATAGAAATCTCCACTTAATTCTGAACTCTACCTTCCTCATTCATCACTGCTTATTATGATGAATGGGCAAGAAGAATAGAGTCAGTCAGGAAACATTTATTATTACATGCTGGGCACTATGTTAAATACTGAGGAACACTAAGAAAGGCAAAACAGTCCCTGGACTTTAGAAAAGTTTATTCTAATGAAAGGAGACCACTGATAAATAATTTGATGCCTTGAAGCTACATAGATAGTACATTAAAGCTAATCTGAAAAGAGAAAGCTTTAGCAATGTGGGGGATTAGGTCAGCTATAGGTGGTACAATGGATAGACCTCCAGGCCTAAATTCAGGAAGACTCATATTCTTGAGTTCAAATATTACCTCAAACATTTAGTTATGTGAGGCTAGAAAAGTCATTTAACCTTGTTTGCCTCAGTTTCCTCATCTGTAAAATGATCTTGAGAGAGAAATGTCAAGCTATGCCAGTATCTTTGCCAAGAAAACTCCAAATAGGGTCATAAAGAGTTGTACTGAAAACGACTGAGCAATAAGCATTGGAAAAGGCCTCTTCTATCAGATATGATTTGAACTGAGTCCTAGAGGAAACTGAGATGGACTTGAAGGGACAGAGCCCTTTAAGAATGAGGAAGAGCTAGTACAAAGGTCTAACAATGGAAAATGTAGTATTATTTTCAAAGAACTTGCAGAATATTATACCTGGATTAGAGAATATAAGACTACTGTAACAAAGTCCAGTAGATTTTATACACTGTCTAAGACACTGGCAGTCTACAGAAGTAACAAGGTTACTTCTGGTATATAATGGCTTACATTGGTGTGGATACAAAGGCAGGGCAAGTTAATCAGTCCAACTTGTCTTTCCTTCAGAATTATTGACAACTTTCCAACAATCCCATGAGTATAGATGTTTAAAGATCTCCTAAGGAAAGAGATGGTTATGATCCCAGTTTTCTATTAATATCGCTTTTTTTTCCCTTTTTGGCAAGGCACTTGGAGTTAAGTGACTTGACCAGGTCACATAGCTAGTGAGTGTAAGTGTCAGACCAGATTTGAATTTCAGTCACCCTCACTCCAGGGCTCATGACTTTTCCACTGTCATCTTTCTACCCAATCCTATCTATCTAACTGAGATGGGGCTTTTCAGGAGAAAGAGAGGCAGAATAGACTCTGTTCTCTCTCACACGAACACAAGGAGGTAGGGGGTTAGGAAATACTAGAAAATGCTACAAAACAAAGACCCACATTTTGGCAACTGAACAAATGGTCAGCTTCCTGGTTCTCCAATAGTTTGTATCTTGGTCTTGTACAGGCTATTTGAATTGTATGCTCTGTAGAAACCTTTTCTGTTTCATTTATCTTGCCCTCCTTCCAACTCAAAATCTGACTTCTCCCTCGAGCAAAGAATTGCCCTTTTCTTACACACTAGCTGCTTAACCATATCATTCCTCCTTGAGATTAGGATTTAATTATAGGAATCTTTTTTTTATTGTTTTTATTTATTTTTATTATGTGGCTTTGAAAAATGTTAATCTCACACACAAGAGATTATTTTCATGTCTACTTTCATAATTCTTATTTATAAGAAAAAATAGAACCAGACATTGTATGATACATAATTCCAGAAGAACTACAGAACTCTATACATCAAATATATAAGAAGAGGATGTTCTTTTAAGAGCTGTGGGACAGGCATTTATTCAAAAGGGACAAAACCTAATTATGTCTCCCTTTCAAAAATTTACTCTAAAAAATCTTAAGTTGTGAGGATTTTTTTTTTAAATTAATGATCACTCAGCTTCAAACAGATAAGCTGAAAAGCTAGATGGAATGAGTTGCTTATGAGTTTGTGGATCTGTTTTTATATAACTGAAAAATGTGTTGAATAATGAGTTCATGAGTAATAGATCAATTTGTTTACATTTTTGGCAAAGGTGTAATTTTATTATTTATTTAAGCACTATTGATTTAATGCATTATAAGTGAATTAAAGTAAGACGCTGACTGCAGTATACCAATGAGGAGTTCTGTTGCTTTTTCAGCACTAATAAGTTTATGCAGAAACTGCATAAACAGAATGGAATTGGGAGCATTGCACCATTTTGCTACCTAACTACATGGATTGTTTTCCTATATGAAAACCCCAACTGACTATGTTGCTTTCTTGATTCTATAGTTACTTTCTTTGAAAGTAGGCAGGCAAATAGGTCAAAGAAATCACTCTCCAGGTTTTTACCCATTAAAGCAAAAGCCAAAGAAACTGTAGCTTCTTTGCCAGGTCCCTTTATATACCACAATGCCCATATTTATACTTATATTGGGCGGGGGGGAGCTGGAAACAAAAAATATCCAAAACAGATGTATCTTCTTCCTCTTCTCTCCCTCCTGTCTTCCTTGGATTCCCTCAAATCCTAACTAAAATTCTATCTTCCATAAGAAGTTTGTCCTCTTGATACTAATAGTGCTTTATTCTAAGATTATTTTAGGGTATCATGTACATATCTTATTTGTACATAGTTGTACAAAAACAGGCACTACCTTTTTGCCTTTTTCATATCCTTAAGACTTATTATGATGCCTAAAACATAAGAGATACTTAATAAATGGTCATTGACTGACATTTTCATCCAGTGGTATCAACTAGGATAGTTTTTTTTTTTTTAATAACAAGAAATCCTGGAACAAATCTGATTCAGTACATCTGTGGTGATATAAGCCTACTTTTGAAAGCTGCAAAGTACAATGTACATGTTCACAAATACAGAGTGGAGGAAGCATGCCTAGACAGGAATGTGAGAGATCTGGTCTTATTTATTGGTGGATTGCAAGCTCAATATAGTAAACCATGCCCCAAGGCAGCTGAAACAGCTTAAAGTAAATTTAGGTTGCAGTTAGAAAAGCCTAGCATCCTTAAATTCAATAAATAAGCATTTATGAAGGGCTGGTGATGTGCCATGTACTGTGCTAGATAATGGATATCAAGAAAAGAATTAAATGGTCCTGAATAAAAGAAGCTAAAGTCCCACTCTATCTTACATTGATCAAACCTCATCTGAAAACTGTATGCAGTTTTGGATGCCAAATTTTTGGAAAATTAGTGATAAAGTCAAATACTTGGTGGAAAGCAATAAGAATTTTGAGGGGTCTCTACTGAAAACCAAGTAAGGATCAAATTGAAGGAAATGATCATATTTCATCTGGGCAAGAATTATTTGAAAGAAAGGAATATGACAAGATAGCAGTCTTCAAAAATATAAACAGATGTCACCTGAGGATTCTCCTTGTTCTCCTTGACTCAAGAGTGAAAAGAATTAGTAGCAATGAATGAAAGTTGCAGAAAAAACAATTTTAGTCTAGTTATATACAGAAAAACTTTGGAATAATTAGAGCTATAAAAACCTAGAATGTTTAGGCAATATTGAGTTGTGCTTTCTAAAAGGGTCATACATTTTTGTGCATTTCTAGAATAAATTCAAGAATTCCCACTGATGAGACTTACTTTGAAGATGAGAAACACGACTTGTTGATGTGAAAAAATTCTTTCATAAATTTTTTCCCTTTTTTTGTCACCCTGTTCCTCTTCAGTTTTAGCCCTTCTTGCATCTCAGAAGGACTCGATGACTATCGATGTACAGCTTGCCCACGTGGATATGAAGGCCAATATTGTGAAAGGTAATAATAAATGAGAGAAACACCAGAAAGATCATGATGTGGAACTGACGTGATAAAGGATCAGAATAGAAATATAACATCCTCCATGTTCATCAATGACTAATAGTCACTGATCAGTTATGTGCTATCAACTTATTGATAGCAATTAATATATTAATATTCAGCACTATGACAAAATACAAATCATATTCATGCATTGATCAAATATTTATCATGTACCTATGTGCTATGTTCTAGAAAGGAAGCAGAAAGTTTATTATTTTAATCAGTGGTTTAAATAATGTTTTCAAATATATATAATTCATCTCTGTGGGAATATACAACTCATTAATTCATTTGATAAAAATGAATTACCTATATAATATAGATACTGTAATATATACTATCATATAACAACATAATATGATATAATGATACCTATATACAGAACAATATGTCGTGTTGAAAGGGAGGGAAAACTTAAGACAATATCCTTTTATTCACAGAGCTAGCAAACTAGCAAATATTTGTACTTTTTAAAAGTAGCTCAGACCTTTCACAAACATTGATAATTTCTACGGTGGTTATCTTTAAGAGGGTTAAGGCCATTTTAAAACTCTGCAAATTAAGAAAAATGAAAATCTAGTCATTTCATAGGATCATAAAATTATAGATTTAATTCTAGAAGATATCTCAGAGGCTTCATATACCATCTCCCTCATTTTAAAGATGAAGAATCTGCCCAAAGTCATACTAGTACCAGGTATCAGAGGAAGGATTTGAACTCAAGTCCTCTGTGCCTCCAGAATCAATGCACTTTGAAGTGTATCACATTGCTTCCCTATTAGGCTTGGACTTACCAAGAAATCATTGCTGAAGACAGTGAAAGAATGTTGAATTTCAGAGTAAAATAGCCTACCTTTTGTCTAGCTCAAAATGTAGACATTATTGGTCAATATTTTGACAAGTACAATATCTTGCCTAAAAATGCTTAGGTGATGTAGAAGACAGAAGAGCTAATTATTTTGTGTTTTCTCTAATATAATCTTTGTGAGATCCCCTTCTTCTCCATCACCATACTTTCCTTTGATGGGGGTTTACAGGCCCAAATATAGACAATTTCTGAATTTTTAAAGCTAGATCTGTGTGATTTCATTGGTATAGGAAATTCCTAGTGAAGAAATTCATACTACCAATTCAAATCAGCAATAGTTATTCAACATATAATGTTGAAGAGTTCTGGGTCACTGAGAATTTAAGTATTTTGGCATCAAATATGTGTGGAAGTTTAACTTAGACTCAAATTTTTATGACTCTCAGGGCAAGTCACAATCCTCCTTCATCCCACTGCCTCTTAGCTATTCTAGACAATGGTCAATTTCAATGGCCATTGAAAATCTCAAAATAAATATTTCCTGCACTATAGCTGTCATTAGTGCTTTCTATGCCAATTAATTTCTGTGAGAACACTGAGCAGCTCAACTAAACAACATTACATATCTCAGAAGCTCTTTGGATTAGCTAATTATAGTCATATTTACATTGAAAATTATTTGTAATATTTGGACTTTAAGGGTGCTAAATGTTTATCCTTCAAAGCCAAGTAAGAAGTACATATATGCATATGCGTATATATATATATATACACACACACACATATATATGTATATATATATATACATATATATGTTTACATTTCTATATATATGTGTGTGTGTGTATATATTATATGATAGTTTATATTTACTGTGTATGTACTAGACACCTAAGAATATAAGAATAAAAAGTCAAATCGATTTCTTTGCTAACAGAAGTTAACTCTGATATGAATAATCTGAACCAGCAAATACTATTCCAAATTCACTCATATTTGTTTTAACAATGCATTTCATAATGCATGTCAGAATCCAATTTACTTTCTTCATGATATTTTTCTTACACTAATAGTAACATTAAGCTTATACACTTAGCATACCTCAATCAGTAACAGAAAAAAATGAACCCTCTTTTAGGCCAGCCATTTTGGAAAAAGCCACCCTTCAATTCAAAACTGTCTGTGGAAAGCCATATATCAAGAGCTGCATCGATGTGCTTTTACATTTCATATATATTCTATAAATGGATGGGATTTTGTATTATAATTCAAGTGTAAATTTTTCCCAAAAATTATGGTGTTGTGGCAGTCATTATATCTTACAATTAAAGATGTGCAATGTAATTCTCTGATAGAAAAATTTATTCTTATTCAAAATAAATTGTGGAGTCTAGGTAGAATATTTCCTATAAAGACTTACCTAAAGATTATTATTACATCATCTGTGGACTTCTTAGACCACTTTCCAAGCCTCACAATCAATTGAAATTTTCAGCTTCAGAATCTTTATCAAAAGTTTGCCTAAGTTTCATGGAATATTTTCTTGAGAGTCTCCATGCTCAATAATGGAGAGTTCTCATGCATTTCCCTCCAAGTTGCTTTTCTAATTTTCTTCTGCTAAAAGTTTAAGAGAGAATACTTTGAATTATAAATGCAAAGAGATGCTTTAAGTAGATTCAGTTATCAGGCACTGAAGAAGGGCAAGGCTGGATGATAAAAGGAAAGAACATGGCATCTAGTATTTAAAAGGATGGGTACAAATTATTCCTCTGATATCTATTAGCTATATGATGGTAAAGAAGTTAGTTAACCTCCATCATGCCTCAGTTCCTCCATTACAAAATGGCAAGTTTGGAAAAGCTGACTCTGAGATACCTTCAGGTCTCAATTGATGATTCTATGAAACTTTATTTTGAGAAAATCTACATCAATCCCATCTATTACTTCTATACTTTCAATCTCACCTAGGAAGCACTAAAAAAATCTTATTTTGAATGTGCACAAGTCTGACAAGTAATCTGGGCAACCTTGAAAAATGAGCTTTAGCAATTTTTCTTTCTATTTCAACCTTTTCTCCCTGTAACTTGCAGGGACAGATTACTTCCACAAAATAGTTGGACAAAATTCTGATAATCTCAGACCATTGAACTCTTAGAAATGGTTGGCTGATATTGGTCCCTCCTTCTCCTGCTACTGCCTCATAATTCACCCTCACTATCAACTCCTTAAAAATAAATTCAAGGAATGTAGGTTATCCCAAATGTCACCAGATTCCCAAGTAACAATCAGAATGCCTCAAACATACTAAGTGCTAACTGAATGTATTTTTTCTAAAACAATTCACTTTAACATAGAAAAAACAATGCTTTTCCTTATTTAGTAGGAAACTATACAAACTTATAGAAAAAAAGTCATATAGGAAACTCCTTATACTTATGACTATATTTTTATATTAAATAGTAGAAAGAATGCTTAGATTTGCTATTAGGAAAGATGCAGTTTTGAAATCTATGTCAAAGGGTAGTATGATATTGAGAAAGTCATTTACTATCCAAATGCTTCATTTTCTCTTCCTGTAAAATGATAAAATTGTAATCAATCTGTAATTATGGTCACCATGTGAAAGTGACTTAACCTGAATCTGTAAATAACAATAAACCTATCTTACAAAGTTGTTACAAGAAAGAAATGAGCCAATGCATGTTAAACTATTAGAGAATCGTAATGTTCTATTAAAATGTCAGTTATTATTATGGTGTAATGGGGGGGAGCATAGGCTGAGAATAAGAGCAGCTGGATTCTAGTCTCAGCTGTTTCTCTCAAGCTATATAACCTTTGGAATACCACTCTAAGGCTCACATTTCACATTAGTAAAAGCCAAGGATTGGATTAAATGGCCTCTAAATTCCATTATAGCTCTCTTTTTATGATTCTCTAAGTTTTTATAAATAGATAACTCAAGCCTATCTAATGAGAAAGATGTCTTTATTCATGGAGGTATTTTAAAGGAATTTAATGCCTGTTTGTTTCTAATCAGAAAAATGACAACTCAGTATCATTAATTTACTTCACTTTCTAACTATTTATATCCAGATGTGCCTTTGGCTATACTGGCAGCCCGAGCAGCCCAGGAGGCTCCTGCCAAGAATGTGAGTGTGATCCATATGGTTCACTGCCTGTCCCCTGTGACCCAGTCACTGGATATTGCACTTGCCGACCCGGAGCCACGGGGCAGAAGTGTGATGGTTGCAAGCCTGGGCATGCGCGTGATGGCATGGAGTGTGTTTGTACGTATACTAACTTTACCAGTAGCTCTTGGGGATTTCTTTGCTCAATTCCTGGTGCATTTCAAGGGAAGTAAACTGGTCTTTTTCTCTACTTGTTAGTACTGTAGTTCATTCTTTCTGACACCATCCATCCAACCTTTGCTATTCACCTGCTGTTCTGGCCTCTATCCCATGGAGCCCAGAACTGCTGAGAAAATTCTCAGCATGCTGTAATAACTTCATTGAAAATCTACAACAAAGCTCCTGAGGGCTTATTTTATTTTTGTCTGTCCCAGGGTGTACAGTTTTGCCAAAGGTAGGTACTATCTCTGTGACAGATTAAAGATCTGGGTATATTAAATTTTTCAGAGTCCTTCTGAATTTATAATCAGTGGCCCAGCTACTTTATATCTTGAGTTACACACAGTGCCTTCCCCCTGTAGTCCATAAAGACATCTGCAGACATGCTGCTTCAAAACATTCTCTTGAAATATGTGATCTGGAAATACTGAAAGTGAATTTAGTAAGAGTGTCTTTATCTAAGCATATACAAGAGAAAAAAGAGTCTGTGTGGTATGTTTGGGTAATTTTTTTTTAACTTATTCTGATTTCCCACTCATTGATTCCAGAAAATCTCAATGTGCTGAAAGGAACATCAAAATCAAGTCATAAACTTAATTTGTAGAGCCTTAATCAAATTCAAAACTGAAATAGGTCTTTCCCTTATTAAGATCTTATAATGGAGCTCATTTCATTGTAAAATTCTTTCCTCCAAGGGAATTGATTGTTCACATTAGTGCCCTTAATTAGAGACAAAGAGACAGGCAAAGAGAGATGGATAGAGTAAGACAAGAAATGGGGAGAGAAAGAGATAGAGAAACAGAGAAAGGAAGAGAGTAATGAGGGAAGGAAAGAATGAGTGAGAACGGAGTAAGAGTGAAAGCAAGAATATATATATTTTTAAAATATTGCTTGTTGCTTCATCGTGACTCCAAGACTGGGAAATGAAAGCTAGTTCTTTATGTTCAGAAGTTACATTTACTATTCTTTATTCAGTATGTCCTGAGGGTCCTCAAAGTCAGCTGAGAAAAAGAATATAGAGTTTGGACCAAAATATAAATTCAATCCAGTCTCCAGATTCCAGAAAACAACTGGAATGTTGTACCACCACAGTATGTCAGAACTATGAGAGCAAGTCCTTCACTGAAGGTCATGTGCATCCTAATCAGATCTTTCAGAGATCCAAACTTAACTATCTCAAAGGATCTCTGCTTCCAGATTCTCAAAAATTGGGAACTGAATGTTTGACACATATAATATAGTGTCTTGATATGTCTTATCCTCAGTACCAGCATCACCTTTTTGCTATAAGACTGTAGGTCCAGGATCAACTATAAGATCAATTCATTCTGGAGTACCTGAACATAAATAACTTAATCAAACTTCCTACTGCCTATACCCTGGATCCACAGGGCTGAAAGAAAAAACCTGTGGGAGCTTATACCATTGCTTCTAAACAAATGGTAATGCTCAGTTATCACAAAGGAATTGAAAAATTTTTCAAATTCTTCTAATCAAAGATGACTATTTCAATTGCAATGAGATTTGGAAAGCTTATTTAGTGTGAACCACACACAATGGGAAAACAATGGATAACTTAATTCTAATCAAAGCAATGATGATCATCATTCCAAAGAAACAATAATAAAGCATGATCCCTATGTCTGACAGACCCAAGGCTCACAATGACAAAAACATTTTTAAACATGACAAATTGTAGATTTCCTTGGTTTGACTCAGCTTTTTTGTTATAACAATTATGTTTCTTTTTTTCATTGAAGGGAAAGAAGGTGTAAGGGAACTAAGAATAGGGTTACCAAGAAAGAAAAAAAAATGGTTATTGAGACATTATAAAATATACAGGGATAAAAAATTGAAGTTCAGAAAAAAATACAAATGAGAAAGACATCTTTGGAAGAAATAGAATGAATTTACTATTTTTTTTAAAAAGAAAAACATGCATAAGAGATTTGGTTTCATATATGATCCCCTTCTTTTATTCTATTTTTATATGGAATTTTTGCTTTTTTCATGGTCACTAGATTTAAAATAAAAAGCTAGAAATAAATTTAACTTGGACAGTGAAAAACAAATGTACTTTGGATGAGTTTTATATATTGGACAATGATCTAAGTACAGAACTGAGTAGAAGGAAGAGATTGGATTGTATTGGATTTGAGAATGTGGACAGTTAGATGGTACCACAGAAGATCATCTTCTTTAATGTCACTGTAGAAAACAGCCCAAGTATCCTACAAAGGGCTTCCAGGAGGGATAATTGAAGGACGTAAAGCCTGTGATGAGAGAGCAGAGAGGGGTTGCAATTGGAACCGACTGTCATGATTTGATTTTCATTGATGACTTCATATTCCATCAAACTAGAAAGAAAAATAAGGATAGGAAATAAGGAAGAAAAATTCAGATGTCTTAGAACAGTTTTGTTCAAAAGTTTCATGTCATTGTAGCAACATAATCTACCTTCCAATTAGCTTCCCACATGAGTTGACTTTAATAGTATGTGAAGTAGGGGACTTTTTTCTCATACTTGATTTGATTGGAGCTGCCTCAAATGTAAAATGCTGATAGCACAATGGAGATCAGATTGATAATATGTAAGATCTTCATATCAGAATGCCCAGGTACCATAAAACATAGATATGTTACTTACAAAAGTAATGGTATAATTGAGTATCTCTAAGGTGAATTACTAAAATAATTCAGTAGCATTTTGTTTAAGGTGGCTGTTGCATATTAACAAGTATTTGCTTAGATGCCAATTATTTAAATGAACATTGATCTGAGGAACCATTTTAAGGCAAATCATTTCTCCTAATTAATTTTCTGAAATTGAACTTTAAAGGGCAATGCCATGTTCTAAAGCAGAAACATGAACATTAAATAATAATATAGCAAAAGTAAGGAAAACTGAACTTTCAGGAACCTCTAGTCACATATTATTTTAAAGAAACATATCTGTTCAGAGACCCTCACTTTATTAAATATCATTGACTGAAAAACCAGTCAAGATTTAATTACGTGTAGAGAAAGAATTTTACATTTATTATATCTGTTATATTTAGATTTATCTTATATTTAAATTTATGACAGTACATTGACATTTTAAAATCAATAACTTTTAAAAAAATTACTGGTATAGGTAATAACTACTTCATATTTTACTGCATATTATTTTCTACAAAGTTTGAATAGTAGATGATGAAGTCAAGATATTGTGCAAGAGGATTGGGAGAGAGGAAAGGGGAAAAGGTAACTTACTCAGGTAGTGGCATTTTAGACTCACATTGGATTCAGAGCCTGACTCTCGGTTTTAAAAGTTCAAGAACTCAATTTTATAACCAAACTTAGTCTCTGGGGGCAGCTAAGTGGCGCAGTGGATAGAGCACTAGCCCTGAAGTCAGGAGTTCCTGAGTTCAAATCTGATCTCAGACACTTCTTAACACTTCCTAGCTTTGAGACCTTGGGCAAGTCACTTAACTCCAATTGCCTCAGCAAAACAAAACAAAACAAACAACAAAAAAAAAAAAAAACAACAACAACAACAAATTTAGTTTCTGGAAACCTCATTCATGTAAAAGTCAGAAGGAACTGATTTATTTAGCATAATGTCACCTAATTAATTTATAGTAGAGGCCTTAATTTTCTAATGATCAGAATGCTTGTATGTATTGTCTAGATCAATCCCTTCCCAATATTAAGGGCCCTCAGAAACTACATTAGTCTATGTATGGCTCTGTGGTGAGCATAAATGTGAGAATCTTGAGGATTGGTGCAGTCAGATTCATTGCTAGCTCCTAAAGAATTATTCCTATTCCACAATAAGGCAAAAGAGCATAATTCCTGAATTGTTACTATGCAGCAGAGCAGTGATCTACTAAATAGAATATTCTTATTGATAGTAATCAAAAATAATTTGAATTAAATTATCATATGTTCACTTTGAAATATTATACCAAACCTAACTATATTACCATAACAAACTAGTGCCGTACCATATAGAAATTCATTTCAGAGAAGACAGTAGCAATGGGTAAATGAGTCTTGAGGATTTTGATATTATTCTTTATGATTCAATAGATGTTTGCTTATTTAAAGAATTGAATTATTATCCTCTGATTAGTTGTTTTTATACCTATATCTTTGCCCTAATATTTTATCATTTGGCTGGGGAAAAAGAAAATATTTCCTTATGCTATTTCCTGGCTTTGCTGAATTCTATTTACTCTTGTGAGCATGCAATTGAATTAATTCCAAAATGTTTTCTTCTACATTTTGCTCTAGTTCAAATATAAGAATTTCTCCTGCATGTTTTTTTTCTTCCTACCTACCTCTCAAAATTCTTTCTCTTGAGAAAGAGTTCCCATGACTCTTAATTATTTCAACTGCCCTTCTCAAGACTAAATTTCTATAGTCAGTTTTTGAAACATGGTGACCAAACGTGACTTGACTAGGTGAAAATGCATCATGGACCAAAGTCCAATTTTCTTTTTTTAAAATGCATTCCAACATCCAAGAGCTAGAAACAGGAAAAAAGCAAAGGATACATTTGCCTGGCAGGGCAAATCTATAGGGCAGCTGTGTCAAGTGTGATGGTTGTGGAATTGTATAAAACTCTTGAGGATTGAATGGCTCAGGCTAAAGAAAGTATATATAATTGCAGGAATGTCCATGGCAGTGATTATTAATGTAGTCCTAATCTTCCTCAGAAGTCCTGAACCATAATCTATCCAGCTTCTTAATCTATCCAGCTAGATAAATTAAGATTTAATTTAGGTGATATTCAAGAAACATAGATATCTATGTCCTCTCAGTCATACACTAGAAAGTGCCATTTAATCTTGCCTTCACTGTAGATTCTTCACTTAGTACAAAAGAAAGAGAACAAGGCTATATAGTAAAGAACATCCTAATTAGGAGTTAGTCAGGTAACACTCACAAATAAAAAAATTATTCTGTGACATATTAGAAGTATAGAGTGAACTCTAAAGTAAGGTAATCCTCACCTACACCCCAGTATAGTTAATATTCATTCATCCACAGTCATTTACTGTCAGACCTCCATTTCTACTGGAAATAGAATTAGATGAAACAGGCTTGAATAGTAAGATGAGGAATTTCCATGACATAAATTACCTAGGAAAGACTTTCAAATATTAGAATGAGTTCATATAACATACTTCAATTAGCAATAATTAAAAATAATAATATCTCACATGTATCTAACACCTAAATGTTTACAAAGAACTTACTTATCTCACAATATCCTTTGGGATTCCCTTCTCTTCAAAAAATGTCATAAATTCTTATTAACTAACAGATGTATATACTGTGTGCCAAGCACTGTGTTCAGCACTAGGGAAACAAAGGAAGACAAAAACCATCTTGATAGTCTTACATTATAATGAAGATTATAAGGAAGGTATTCACAAGAATATATAGAGTAGATGGAAGGTAACCTTAAAGAACGTTCTTTAGCTGGTGGGATCCACTAAAAAAGCCTGCTATAGAAAATACCATTTGAGCTGAGTCCTGAAGGAAGCTAGGGTTCTAAGAGATGAAAGTGAGGTAAAATATAAAAATAAGCTATCTGGTATCCAAATTTCCTTTCCATCCAATTTTTTTTTAAATAATATTTTGTACAGGACTACCTGCCATCTAGGGGACAGGGTGGAGGGAAAGAGGAGGAAAGTTGGAACAGAAGTTTTTGCAAGGGTCAGTGTTGAAAAAGTATCCATGCATATGTTTTGTCAAAAAAAAAAAGCTACAAAAATGAAAAAAAATAATGTTTTGTTTTTCCATAATTTCACTAAAGGCAATTTTTAACATTCATTTTTTAAAAAAATGAATCCCAAATTTTCTCTCTCCTTTCTTCACTTCCCCCATTCTGAAACAGTAAGCAATTTGACATAGGTTATATATGTTCCATAATGTAAAATTTTACTATATTGATCTTTGTTGTGAAAAAAAAACACAGACTCAAAGGGAGAAAAAAATATGAAAATTACAGAAAGTCAAAAATAGTATTCTTTGATCTGAGTTCAGACTCCAGCAATTTCTCTGGAGGCAGATAGCATTTTTCAACATGAGTCCTGTGGAACTGACTTGGATCATTCTGTTGCTGAAAATAGCTGTCATTCATAGTTGTTCATCATATAGTATTGTTGTTACTGTGTACAAAGTTCTCCTGTTTCAGCTCAATTCATTTTGCATCAATTTATACAACTCTTTCCAGATTTTCCTGAAATCAGCCTGCTAATCATTTTTTTACAGCACAGTAATAATTCATTATAAACATATACCAACACTTGTTCAGCCATTCCAGAATTTCTCTCAATTTCCACTCCCTTGTCACTACAAAAAGAGCTGCTATAGATATTTTGTACTATCCTGTCCATTTAACAGAAAAAATCTAGATAGTCTTGAGTTTGAAAATGAACTGCAAAGTGGTTGTTAATTTTAAGTTGAAATTTTGGTAGGATGCAGAATCTAGGCTTTTTCACAATTTATTTTTTTCTAATCAATATAACTCCATAGAAAGTGGTCACAGGATAGAAAAATTACTTATGAGTATTATAGTTGAAATGTATATATTATTCATGTTCAAATCAAATTAGACTTGGAAAATATTTCTAAGATATCATCCTACCTAAAAATATTTTTAATAGGCTATGGTTGTTGTTTTTTTAATTATCAAATATTTTATTCAGCATATACAGATGATAAAGTAATGGGACCAATTTGCATGTGTGTTTTATGGAATCGATTTTTTCATATTGTTAATTCAAATTTATCTAGCTCTTTTCAATGTACAGTTTTTAGTTCTTCAGAATAATCCCAGAATGTAAGTAATATAAATTAGCCCATTTTACTGAAGAAAAACCTGCTAATTAATTAGGTAAAGTCATTTGTCCACAATTCCACAATAAATGATAGTCCAATATTCTTTCCACATTATGCTACTTCTCTGACATATTTCTCCTGGTCCAAAAAACTTCTGTTGAATTATAAAAGTGGAATATAAAAAAAAATAAGTTGGCTGCTTTGTCTTCTGAAGATGTAGAACTGAAATGTGTCCTTAGTAGACACCCAGGAAAAGTGCTACTTCCTGACAGTATTATGTCTTGTTCTCTAAATTAATCACTATCTATGTGTCTTCTAGCCATCTGACAAAACATAAAATTTTTACTCTTATTTATATCTGCATTTTAAATTTATTCTGGCAAACCAATTTGGCATTTGGGGCCAAATTAATAATCATTTTCAAACTAAACTAAATCAATACTATAGTGATCCATATGTACTTATGGATGTACATATGTATATGTACATAATTCATAGTGTAACAGAAATGTTTTTATCTGCCATAACCAATGAAGATATGACTAAATGCTAAAGAAACCTATGTGAGATAAACCAATCCTTTCTACAGTGGGTACATACAAAAATTGTTCTTTGATTTGCAGCCACTATTTACAAATCATTTTCCTGTTTATAACTTTGCCTCCTAGACAGTTGATTAACCTTGAAAATATCCTTAGAAAGAGTCAGCCCATTTGTATCTGTTCTATATCCTTTAAAGGAAATCATGGTATCGTGGAAAGATCTCTGATTCTGGAATCAGAGTACTTGGGGACAAATCTCATCTCTGATGTGACTTTGAACCTCTCTAAACATCATTCTTTTTCTTTAGAAAGAGCAAGGTGAATAAAGTAGGTCACCCCTAAGGTCCCTTTAATTCTAGATCAATTGTTCTATGATCCTAAGCCATCTCTTACAATCAATGCAGACATCCCTGACAAATGTTCCTATAATTTCAGCTTTGGATATTTCCAATGATGAGGACATAACTACTTCACAAGGCAGATTGTTCCATTTGAATGATTCTTTTAATTTAAAAGTTCATTCTAATATTAAGCTTAAATTTGCTTGTTAAAAAAAAATCTGCCTATTGGTCTTAATTCTTCCCTTTGGAGCAACACAGAATTCACAGGGCAGCTCTAGTATTCAAACTATTCAAGTATTAGAATTATTAGAAAATCACTTTTATTGTATGAAGACATGCCCCTCATCAGTCTTCTCCAGATTAAACTTCAAGTATCAATTCTAGCAATGGTAAACCATTGCTAAACCGTCAGAATTATTCATTCTAATTGATGCAACTGATACTCATACAACATTTCCCATCCTTTCCTTCCCTTATAATAAAAAGTGAATAAAGTATCCTAAGTTAAGAGCAATGAAATGGTATTGCACCCCCCACACACACACACACACCTTGATCTGAACACCATCTCTAATAATGTTTTCATTTTTAGCAGCTTTTTTCAATGTTGGCTTAATGTACAAAACTATATTATATATCACATCAGTATTACATCCTTCTATTTAAACAACTTTCCTCCCCTTCAAACAAATAGGACAATATTAGCAATATCTTTCTTCCCATTCATACAAAGACAATAGTAAGAGCAGGTAAAAAACATTTACTCTTAAATAGTCTGAAATAAATTAAAACTAGTTGGTATATGCCTTCTTTAAAAAATAATGCAGAATTACTGCATTCATAGAAAATGTTAATAGGAAACAAGGATCTGTAACATTGAGCCACAATAATAAGAAGGAAGATAATTTTCAAATCTAGGAAACATTAAACTAAAGGCATTGATACGGATGAGATGCTACATTTTTTTTCCTAAAATTTGATGATCTTGGGTTAGAAATATGTATTTCTGGCTATAAATAAAAATAACTACCCAGAACATACATTATGGTTATCTTTAAACAGATTAATCAACAATCTTTTTATACTTACTTCATGCACATTAAGCATATTTTATCATCTATTTCTGTTGTTTTAAAGCACTTTGACTTTTTATTTGAAGGTATGTTAGTAGTAGTTGTTATGCATGGGAGATTGTGGTGAAAATACAATATTTTGTACTAATTGCTAGCTGAAGTATCTACAATACTGACTGCATGATTTTCCCCTTATGTGAGCCTTGCTGTAATGATCTGAATTTAGCACTGTATTTGTTAATATTAGACACAAATTTATCTTGACAGTTTTATAGTCAAAGGCTTGGAAACATTTAGTCATGTGCAATATAATCATCGTCTTGAAATATTTGCTTTTGCTCCTATACATTTTAGACATTCTTGCTACCTTGACTTGTCTTCCCTGCTAAAATAAAAGCCTGATGTGATGCAGTTCTTTGGGAGGACTGATTATCAAAAATAGGTCTTAATTTACACTGCAGTCAGCCACTGCACAATCAAAATATAATTGTTCACACAATGGGAATACTTCATATCTCTATAAGCTCTTTAAATCTTCTCTATCATGGTAAATTAAATTTGGTTTTAATTTGCATCCCATTTCTAATGTTTATTACAAACCACTTCAGCTTTTTGAGGGTATATAAAAGTAGCTTGTTGTTGAAGTAAAATGTTTAGTGTCAGAATAACTAGCAACCTGTATATTTATTTGATATTAAAAATTTAAATTTTTTGCCAGTTTAAAAAAAAATAAATATTGAATTCTCTGGAGTTAGCTAATTTAAAATCTTCCAAGTGGCTGTCATTTCCATGTCTTTTTGACCTGTTAGGACAGATGTTGGTATATAACTTAGAATTTGCTGTAAAACTTACTTTTCACATATGGAAATGTGCCCATACTGTGTTCCTATTAAAAGTAACTGCAGAGAACATAAGACTTGAGTTCATAATACGTCTTTTGACACAGAGATATAATGTAAAATGTATGATTCCTTGAAAGAGCAATTAAATACATTTTCCTTTTAAATAATACAGGAAACCAAAACAAATAGGGGCATGAGATATAGGATGAATATACATGAGAAAAATAAGTATTGCTACCATTCTAAGTTACCAATTTGCTCTGCAACACATTGTAGCAAATGAGATCTCACTTTAACATTTCATATAAATTTGAACAGGAAAAAAAAATAAATCTTAAAAACTAATGTGATTAGTTTTCTTTGCAATCCTAAATATTTTCAATTTCTACTTTTAAGAGCATTATTATGCAAAGGGTCCATGGGCTTCACCAGACTTTTAAGAGAGGCACATCCTATAGATACATAGACACATGTAAAAAATCTCTCATTTAAAGAGGGATTGAGAATAAAAGTAACATCATCCTCTGGTATCATTGCCCATTGGGAAGGAAAATTTTTTTTAAAAGTAACTTGGAATATTTCTAATAGGAACTTTTTTCCTTTCCTCCTAACCTTTCACTTTAACTCTCATTTTCCCTACTGTTGCAAATGGAATCACTCTTCTATTAATTATAAGCTCAAAACTAGGAAGTCTTCTTCAACTCTCTTTTTCTCTCATCTGTTATAACCAATAAGTCACTAAGTACCAATGATTTGTCTTTGAAATCTTCTAGTACTTCTGTAGATTTCACACATTGATTAAAACAATGGATTCTTAGCTTCCCCAAACCTGAGTCATTTGGCGCTAATCTATTCTGTACACTTCTGTCAAGTTAATCTTCATTTCATCCAGTCATTCCCAGATTCATGTTCTTTAAATGGCTGCCCAGTACTAGTTTAAACAAGTCCACACTCTACATAACTAATTTTTCAAGCTCCTTTATAATTTGAAGCTGCCTTTTCTATCCAAATTTGTCTCTAGTGGGTAGATAATCTAAATTTTGATGGGCTGGCCTCTTTACGCATCTCTACTCAGGTTATCCTTCCCAAATAAGATCCCTCCATCACCAGCAGCATTAGCACACACACACACACACACACACACACACACACACACACACACTAATATGTCTAGAATGTTCTTCTTACTTCTTCTCGTTTGTTTAATTCCTACACATCCTTCAGGATTAATCATGCAAAGTTTTTATTATAAGGGTATTTTCATTAATAGATATACTTAATATATAACTTTATTATTTCTATCTTACATGGCAGTCTGGTGAATTTTCTTTTACATGTCTTTTCTCTGTAATTAGTTGGTAATGTTATAAAATAATAGAAAATTCCATGTTTTCTAATTGCTGGTATAAAAATTAATCTGCAGTCAGGTTTTTAACACAAGGTTAAAAATTTTGTGATAACTTTAGTATAATTGCCTTCATTTCTGATCAATCCTATGAATTTCATTTTATGTATTTAAAAACAGTATTCTGAGTAGGGGGTATTCATCAGACTGCCAAAGCGTCCATCACACCCACACACACACATACACACACACACACACACACATTAGTAATCCTTGATCTAAAGCATTTTTTTAAACAAATGGTAAAAGCCTTTACCTTCAAGGATCCTTTAAGAAAAACTGATTTTTCTTTTTCTTCTGTCCACCAGGCAGAAGATGAAAGGATAATACATACTACAGTAGAGAATTCAGATGTCCCTTATCTCCCCAACTCTGCAGTGTACTTTGAGCTAAGAAGTATATATAGAGCCTACCTTTTAATAAGAATTCTTCTAACCAAAGGGGATTTGTTCCTTGAGAATGGAGAATGTAATTGGTATTCTTTTCACTGAGTTACAAATCAAAAGACTAGAGATGTAAATATGGAAGGGATTTAAGAAGCTATCTGGTCAACTCTCTCATTTTATAGATGTAGAAATTGAGTCCCACACAGAAGTGACTTGCTCACGTTCCCACATTGGCAGCATGGGCTTCAAATTTAAATCTTCTGATTCTAAATCCAACAGTTTTTTCCACTGTTCCTCTTATCCCAATTGGATCAAAATCAGTAAACACAGAGATGGCTACTTAAGAAATACTTAAATTCATTTCAATTAGAGTGGTGAAATATTAGTCATTCCCTCTTGAAATGTACAACCTAGTTGCCTTCCACATTTCCCTCATCATCTCCTTAAAAGTTACACAGGCTAGAAGAGTATAAAAGTCCTAGTTATCCATTTCAACTCTCACCATCAGTGCTGTCAATCCCTTATACACTCAGTAAAACACAAGCCTATGAAGTCCTAGAGAATAACACCTGGAGAAGTTGATTCATTAAATAATCTACTGGGGAGGTTTAAGATACATGAAAAGTGGTCTGTAACTCATCTAGAACTGCTGCTCCTATGGCAGAACCATCTTCTACACCTTTCTCCAGTGGTTCTCAAACTTTTGTTCTCAGTATCTTCTTGTCGTTAAAAAAAAACTATCGAGGATCTGTTCAAAGAGGTTTTTGTTCACATGGGTTATATTTATAGCTATTTACTATATTAGAAATAAAAAAATAATTTTGAATTTGTAGACCCGCTGAAAGGATTTCAGAGGCCCCAACAATTCTTTGGGGACCACTACCCTTCTCAGTGTCTATAGATAGAAGTCAATGGTTTCCTAGCCAACAGGCAACTCAGAAGGATCTATTGAATGAAATAATTAAATTCTTACCACTTTAAGGATAATCCAAAATCCCTCCAAATCTGAATGTTTTCCATTTCATTTGATTCCTTGCTCCTCCCAACTTAGACACATACACACACACACAACATAGATGCATCATACTCACATATAAATATAGTATATACATAATGATATGTAGACATTCAATTCTCATGATCTTCCTATGATTATCTCTATGTCACCACTGGATGATCTTGAAAAAAATGTGAAATTATTGAATATTAAATCACAAAAAATATTAGAAAAAACAAAGCATAATTGCTTTTAAAGGTTATTTCCTATGAGTGAAGTAATATTATTTGCAAAAAAAATTAATATTAACTATAGGTCTTATCAGGAAAGAATAAATCAAGCATATCACCCTTCCACAAAAAGTTATTCTTGAATTTATGCTAGTTCTTCCTAGGCATTTACAGAAGCAGCAAAATAGCTGTCAACATTTCTAAATACTTGAACTAAATATGAATTGTTACGTGCCCTTAGCAATTGTTTATCTACAAGGCTGCATATGGAACTCTGCAATGCTAGCAAATGTTTCGTCTTTTTTTTCCATTGATGGTTGGTAAGTTGCCCAGAGGCTAAAAAGTAATGGCTAACCCCTGTATATATACATCCAACAAAAATATAGAAAGAATGAAGATGATCCTTAAATGCTTCAACATGAAAAACTTGTTGTTTCATTTTTATTTATTATTCTCTCTCCAATTGACCCAAGGCCAAGTAGTTGTGCAAGATTTGAATGTGTAAGACATGAAGCATGTGGAGACTAAATGGTTGTATATATCCTGAAGAGCAATCTAATGTAGTACATGACAACTTTAGTTGCTTTTTAGGCTGCCTATAATCTTTGTGATTCACCAGCTGTTCAAAGATTTCTTTTAGATTGCTCATGTGTGGGTTTGTGTGGAGTGGTCCATAGCATGAAATGTTCTTATTTCTCACCTCCCTTAAACAGCCCCCTTTCTTCTCAGGTATCTTAAGTCTACTTATTTCATTTTTTGACTTATATCATCATTCTACATTATCAAGTTCTGCACAATAAGGCAGTTCTATTCCCTTGTTGCTATTTTCATCTCTTTCAACTGCCATGCATTTGTTGGGGTTAATTATCTGAGATGAGTAGCATTATCTTTCACAGAAATATATGTGAGCTGTAAAATATTTCAGAGCTAAAATCCTTGAACATCTGCCTCAGACATTTAGCAGAAGTAAATATTCATTGTCACTTTCCTTTCACAGTTTGTGGTGATGAATGTACAGGACTCCTTCTCAGTGACTTGGCTCGCCTTGAGCAGATGGCTGTTAGCATCAACCTTACTGGCCCACTGCCTGCACCATATAAAATGCTATACAATTTTGAAAATGTGACTCAGGAGCTAAAGGTATGTTTGCAAGGCTATACAGTCATAATGAGTGCCAAGTACAATACAAAAGCAGGGATAAAATAAGATCTATTGCCATGTTTTGGTAAGTAATAACTGTCCTGTTTGCTTTTTCTGCTTATTTTAAAAGTGTTCTTATCTGAGGAATGCAAAGTATTTCCTTAATGGTGATTTCAATTTCTTTATGAGGTCAGTTGGAGATAGTTAAATGGCATAACTTATTATTAAGCTCTGCGTTTATGATCACCTATTTGTTTGGATTCAAAGAGATAGTAATGAATGTGATTAGAATGAAATGCACACAGGTGAGACAAAATTAAAGAAAATATGATGAAGAGTTACAGAGGCTTTGAAAAGCATTTTCTTTCATAGAAAGTAGGCGAAATAGCTTATGAAGGAAAGGAAAAAGCATGCAGGGTCATTAAACTGGAAGAAATGTGGAGAGGAGGAAAAAGATCATGACTTGGTGTGCTCAATATGATCCTAATATTAATAAATGATGTGACCTTTCAAATTTGTAGAGCATTTATGCACATTATCTCATTTGATTCTCACAATAACTTTATGAGGTAGCAATTAATCAACAAATATTTTTTAAGTTAGGTAAGCCTACTATGTGCCAGGCATTGTGCTAAGCTCTGAGGCTACAAAAGGAATAGGAATATGTAATTTGTAATTTGTAAAATACAAAAGATAGTCCCTGTCCTTAAGAAACTTATAATATAATGGGAGAGACAATACACAAACAAATATGTGCAAAGAAAACTATACACAAGATAAATAGGAATGAGTTAATATATAATGCCAGAGAAACTGAGGCAAGACACAAATTGGTTTTTAATCTGTTAATTGTGTAGAGTTTAGGCTAGCAGACCAGTATGAGACTCGTGTGCAAAAATCATTCTACCCTGAACAACTGGATCAGGGAACTTTTATAGCTAACTAGGGTTTGTGAACAGAATAAACCTAAATATACAATTTTATAGGGGAAACAAAGGCAGATAAGGAGGACTAGGATACTGGGTGAGTGGACAAGCCATAATTCCAGGAAAGGATCATAACTTAGTACTGACAGGATAAGGATCAAGATAAGAAGGTTAGGGGCATGAGACAGCAAGATGACAGGGTAATACTCAAATGGAGGGGAATTAACCTAGCAAGGATCAAGATAATACGACTGGATTTTATGACACAATGGAATGTAAAGTGGCCAGAGCTTCAAGGTTTTTCCTAACTCAATTCTCCCAGTCTTAATGGCAAAGAAAAAAGGTGGGGAACTACAATAATTTTATTCAGGGCATAGCAATTTAGAGCATAACCTATAAGAATCCCTATAAGCTAACTTTTATTATCTATTGAACATATTTTATTGTTTTTCTATGTATTTTGTTAATTTTTTTCTCAATTACCTTTTAATCTGTTTCAAGGCCACACTGGGGAATTTTTTCACCCACCTTATTTCATACCTTTGTTTGAGCTCTAAATCTAAGATAATGAAACAAGCTTAAGTTAAAAAATAAACTTTATGATGGTAGAGATATAATTAAACAGTGTATCTGCAGTAAATAAGGATTTTAGTGGTTTGAAAGAAGAAAATAAGCATTAATTAAGCACCTATTGGGTGCTAAGCACAATCACAATACAGGATGACTACCTGACATCCTGACAGAATGACACTTTCTCAGTAGGCCATTGTCTCTATTATTAGTAGTATTACTTGCTATTCCTAGCACAAAACTCTCTGTCTTCAAAGCCTGGGCATTTTCACTGACTGGAGTGTCTTCCTCCTTAAGATATCACCTGGTTTCCTTCCGGGATAAGCTAAAATATTACCTTCTACAAGAAGCCTTTCCCAATATCCCTTATTTCTAGGGCCTTCTCTGTGTTGATGATATGCAATTTATCTCATACACACATATGTGTGTGTGTGTATACACACACACACACACACACACACACACACACATGTAAATATATAATTTGTTGTTTGCATGTTGTCTACTCCATTAGATTATGAGGAGGTTAAAAATACCCCTAGCACTTAACACAGTGTTTGGCATATAGTAGGTATATAAGTGCTTATTGACTGCCTATCCCTGAAACTATCCTTTTCAAGTATGTATTACTTTTTTAAACATAACAGTGACCATTCATTTTATATGTGCAAGCAACTTGAAACTAGAGGATAGGGATTTAAGAGAGAAATAGAGATTTCAATTGAAGGAAACAAGTTTCATCATTGAGTCACAGAACATTATAGATCCCAACTAAAACCCAACCTTTTCTAGAAGCTTTCCCTAAACTCTCATAAGTTTAATGCCTTCCCTCTGTTAGTTATTTCCTATATCCTATAGATAGATGAATAGATATATACACATATACATATATATGTATATATATTTGCTCATATATTGTCTCCATTTAATGTAAGCTCCTTTGAGGGCAGGGACCATCTTCTGATTTTTTTTTCAATCTCAAGCACTTAGCACATAGAAAGCACTTAATATATGTTTATTGATTAGAGCACATCGTGCATTTAGGCCACAAGAACGTTTAAGAAAAAGAAGAGACAAGATAGTTTAATCATTCACCCACATAAAAACAAAGGATTGGATAGGTTAGACTCTTTCCATTCTTTCCCTTCAGAATTATGATCCATAGTTACATACTAATTATATGAAGTACTTGGTATTAGATTTAGAGATGGTTGAATTTAGTAGTAAGGTATAGGAAGTATTGTCATTGTTAAATGATCACCTCTCAATTATTGATCACTACTTTCGCTGTTCACTGAAAGGCATTTGAAATAAATATTTTTCAGCACTCATTGTCACCTCAGAGGGCACCAGAGAGACTTCTTCAACTGGCAGAGAGCAATCTGAATACACTGGTGACAGAAATGGATGAACTTCTCACTAGAGTAAGTGTGCAGAAGCAATACTTTGGGTCTCTTTGAAAAATAAAATCTAAGAAAACATCAAATAAGTGGAAGGAAAAATTTGTTTTTGTTTTTAAAATTGTTTCCCCAATAATAATTGTTGTTCATTTTGTTAATGAAGTATGAGAAATATCACAAAGAAATGTTCTCTTTCTAATTCCTATTTCTTCCAACTACAGATCATTGAGATGCAGTTAGGCATATTGCTTTTGACTCATAGCACGATGAGTAATCATCAGCAGATATGACTGTTGGATGTTTCGGGGGAGGAAGAGATGGTTAATTATAGGAGATCAAAAGTCATTATGTTGAAAAGTGGAGGAGGTGAAAGTAGTATCGGTTTCTTTAAAAGAACTATCTGTTCCTAGATCTTTCTAATGGCATTATATAATTTCTAAAAATAAAAAATAAAAAAATCCTGAAAGTAACCTAAATTCCAGCAATATGGTAATAGATTTTATATTTGAATGTTTTTTCTTTCTAAAGTTGGGGAGGGGATTTTGAGAGATCTAAATGTCAAAACAATATACAAATGCAGATTCTGTAACTTATCATTTTAAGTGAGTTGTCTGGGGCAGTTAGAAATTAAATGACTTACTCTGGGTCCCTCAGCCAGCACATGCCAGAGACAGTATTTGAACCCATGCCATTTCTGCAGTATATTACTGCATTATTGCAATCAAAGCAACAAGTATGAGAACAAAAAATGTGGAAAGACTTTAATGAAATAAGATAAAGTGGAAAAGGCATACATACTAACGACTACTATGTAAAGAAAAGTGAATAAAAAGAAATGGACAAGGAATCCTGATGAAGAGACTCAGAGGGAATGAAAGAAAAAATTGTAAAATTTGATTGATTGATTGATTTATGTTAATTTAAATATAAGCAATTATCAGTTCAGTTGGTTATAGTAATAGCCAAGTCTTGGGTACAATATTTATTTTTTTTAAGTTAAATAAATAAAGAGTCAGGGGAAATAAGCAGCAAAAGAAAACATTTTGAAATTATTTTCAAGGGCAGCAATCCTAAATTTGGATTCTGCCATACTCTCATTGTGGGATTTCTTCTTCCTATAAGTATTCTTTGTCAAACTTTTGTTTACAAATGAAAGTTAATTTTGCTTCTGTATGAATTTTGTTGTTTTTGTGAAGTCCTCCCTTTTGGATGCTGGAAGACACTAAAGGATAGCACAAAATAGGAGTAAGCAATCATTCCATTCACTGGGAACATTTGTTCAGGCATTAGATAGTTCAGAGTCAGAGAACTCAGAATAGGGCTTTTCTCCCATGCCACCTGTTCCCTCATTTATCTCTCCCTTCTTCCGTTCCCCCTTTCCCTTCTGAGTTGGACATTTAACCAACTACATCGTTACAATAATTAGCTTATTGATGTATAAATTAAATAAAGCTTTCAGTTCCGATTTGGGGGACAGTTTTAAAATTATTAATTTCAAAACAGAGCTCGTGAGCTCCAATATCAGGTATATATTATCTAGCTATTGGCCAGAAATTTGCATCTTTCCCTTTTTTAAATTTGTATATATTTCAGCTAGCCATCAAGAATAGATTTCCACTTCACTTGGGTGTATAAAAGTACAGCATACAACTTTCCTGAAACTCAGACTAAAAAAAAAAAATGGGTTAATGAATAGCAAGGAAGCAAACTATATGCAAATAAATCAGAATAAATGGACATGGAGAGGGAAGTTGAAAAAAATAGCCTTTGGGACCTTCTCATAACTTTTAAGGGGACTACTATCCTCAGGCTCAGTCTGAATTCTTTGTTCCAAAATATAAAAAATAAAAGATACCAAGACACACAACCTCCACTCCCAATTACCCCATTGACTTTCACATCTTTTCAGTTCACCTTTTTTAGTTGCTGGCAGAAGCAAACACCATCTTCTGCTATTACAGGCTTTCTAGCCCCTCCCAAATAATCATTTACTAATTAGTGATTGCCCTCTGTTATTGTTGCCTCAATTTAGCTCCTTAAATCCTCAAGGAGGTGGATAAAGACTTTGACCACCCTTACCAGTCATTCAACTTTTCTCCAAAAATACAACAAAAAGTGAAATTCTATCCTAGCTTCCTTGGCTCTGAACCCTCCTACCCCTCAGCCACCACTTCCAAGCTTCATGCTCATTTGTGTGATAGTCTTTGTCCCCAGAGACAGGAGAAAATGACACTCTGTTTTAAAGCACCTCATCTCCTTCTATTCCTGGCACAACTAGAGAGATTCAGACCTGCCTGAAGGCTTCTTTGTTGGCAGAAACCAACATGAGGGGGCATTCCAGGTTATTTTTCCTTGATAGAAAAGTAGCATACCAGGATGGCACCTGGGCTACAGGGTAAATGCATTAAGAGCTCCCAAACATTCATTGTGATTCGACACTTTTGTTATTTCTCCCAAGAATAAAGTGATTTTTTTTCTTTCTAAATGTCATTTTCCTCACATATTTACTTTCATGCTGTACTCAATACATATGCTATGCACATAGTACCATCTTAATAAATATTTCAGTAAGTAGTCTTCTGTTTATTGTAGTACTTAATTCTATTCAAGACTTCTAAATGTCTGAAGTACAAAGCCAGAAAAATCACAAGATATTTTGTTATTTTCAAAATGCACCAAAACCTTTTTAGAGGCACATAAGGAAAAGTTGTCAGACTTATTAAGAAAAACACCATTAATAGTCTTGCTTGCAAGATGATTTTTTCCTTCTTTAATATAAAACATTCATATTTATTATCATGAATTTTTGCCGTGTGGAGCTCTGTTTATGATTAGTAATGAGAAACAAAAAAATGCTTGATTTAAAACCCAGTTTAGTTATCACTATGAATATATCAAAGAAACCTACAGAAAAGAGGAGGAAGAAGAGAAGAGGAATGTATCTTTAGAGAAAACCAAAGTATTTAAAATATATTTAAACATGAAAATGGATTCCTACATGCTATTTGGAAATTAAGGTTTTTTTAAATTTATTAGTAATTATTGTATTTCAAAACTTGCCAAAAAAGACTAAGATTTTGACATAGAGAAAAGGAGAAAGAAGAAAATAACATAAAGCCTGCCATCTTGTGGTTAGGATATTACTAGAGGGAAACAGAGCAATGAGCTAAAAGAATTCAAGTCATAGGAAGGAAAACATTCTGTCCTAGACACATAATGTGAAACATGGTATTGGTAATATAACTGAACACCTAAGATGTCTGGCTTTGCATCCTATTTCTGACATGTTCTAGCTATGAATCTTTCAGTGCTCTTGTCAACTTTAATTTTTTTTTTTTTTTTACCAAACAGCATTGATAAAGAAAGTTTTCTTACTCAGCAGCATCCCTATCAATAAATTCACAGTTAATAGAGTTCTAGAACAGAAATCAGAAAGATCTAAGTTCAAATCCATCCTCAGATACTTATTAGCCATATAATCTTGGGCAAAACTCTTTACCTGTCAGTATCATTTTCATCAACTGTAAATGGAGATAATGAGAGTATCTACCTAACAATGTCCTAATGAGTACTTTACAAATCCTAAAGAGCTATATAAATACCAGTTATTGTAATTATTCGCTATCCATAATTATATAATTGGCTTCAAATATAATTTGGTTCAAAATTCTAGTGATTCTGAAATGTCTAAATCAATGAAATGAAGCATCAGCTCTGAATAAACTTAGCTTTTGGCCTAGGTAATGAACTATGTATCTAACAACAAACTAACTTTGGCATAAGTGAAGAGATAAGCAACAGGTTTACCACAAGATAGGTGATGAATTTTTCAGCCACAACTCATGAAATCATTTATTAGAATGTGAATAGGATGCAGTGTGTGTTCGTTGAAAAAGTACTAATTAAATTAGGCATTCTTAAAATGCTGGAATATAACATGTTATGGAATATGTTTTCATGCTATGCCCATGGAGCACAAGGTTACCATTGTGGAAAATCTAATTATAGTACCAGCAAAAAGATTATATATCTCTTTTCTAAGGACTGTATAGAGAGGAGAACCTCATCACGTTAGGCTATGCATTTGTCAATGAATTTTTAACCATGGTGATCCATGAAATGAAGGGAGATGCAAATGGGTACCCAGTGCTAGATTGCTTCATTCCAATTCTGAAGTGACTCCAGCTAAACAATAGAAAGGGAAGAGAATGCTCTCAATCCCATTGATTTTAGAAAAAGAACACTGGCTTATTTGCCAGTGCTCTAATTTTGAGATACTTTTACAGGGAACGATATGTTATGTACTGCCTCTCTAGAAGATTACAAATACATGGAAATATTGAAATATAGCTATGCCCACAAATAGAACAGTTATGCGGAGAATATAGAAAAATGCAATAAGGAACTTGGCAAATTTGCTCAGATCCCAAAGTAGGTGGAGTAAAATATGAATATAGATGGACTTAGGAAATAAAAATGAAAAATAACAATAATAATAAGTACTCAGAAAGGTCTCATTTAGCATAAACAATAGGATTTCTCTTTTTATACAGACTATATTATATAGAAAGAAATTGCAACATTCCACATAAGTTGAATGAAATTGAGGCTAAGAACACTTTTAAAAATCTCAGAAACAAAAATCTTTTTGAATGCACATTAAAATTCATATCCCAAGAAGTCTTTTGTTATCAACTAAGACTTCATTCCTTTGTATCTACATGTTATTCTAGTAATATTTTAAAAGTTTCTAGTCAATCTGCATATTTTACCATCTTGTCTCCCTATAAGATTATAAGATCTTTTAATATAAGGACCACAGTCAATCTAAATTACATAAATCCCCTCATTAATCAATACAATGTCTTGTATGATAAAGTGAAGTAAGGAAGTGTTTGAAAATGAGAAGTGATCAGGATAAAAGTGCTGTTACAAAAACTTTAAAAGCAATGAATTTAAAATTATGACTGGCCATAGAGAGTAAAGGCAAATGAATAATGAAACTATATTATTAATGATAAGTAATTACCAAAGATTTGAAAATTATAATTCAGAAGACATATAATAAGAGGAAGAAAAAGGACAGCTAGGTAGAGCACTAGCTCCAAAGTCAAGAGGCCCCAAGGTCAAATCCTGCATTATACATGTACTACCTGTGTGTTCCTTAACAAGTCACTTACCCCTGGTTGCCTAAAAAGGTGGAATGAGGGAAAGAGAAAATAGGGATGCACAAAAAGAGATAATTTCAGAGTATTCTAGAAAGATGTCAAATGGATATTTTCAAAATTGTCATGGAGGAAATGTATACCTACATTAAATTATTCTGTATATCTCCTAGTGATGTATGTCCTCAGTACCAATTTAAAACATAATCTTAGAAAGTTATCAGGAACATTGAAGCTTTGCAGTTTACTCTGGGACATACAACTAGTAGGTGTCACAGACAAGACTTGGATTCATATCTTCCTGAGTCTGAGATCAACTTTATATCTTTCTGTCCTAATACTTTTAACAATAAATTTGACTTAATTTTATAGATTTTATTAAGAACTTTTTAATATCTTCTATAAAAAGAGTGGAAGAAAGTTGGTTTAAAAAATTAACTTTTAAGAGCTTCATTCGTTAATCACTGAAAACGAAGAGATCTTGACTAAACTACCCTAGACCTAAATTTGAATCCTTTACTTGATACCTACATCACTCTTAGCAACATATATTATCTCTCTAAGCCTAAGTGTCCTCATCTCTGAAGTGGAGATAATAATGATCACACTACTTATCTTAGTATTAATGCAAATGCTTTTCAAAACTTAGACTGCTATATTAAAGTGATTTTTTATTTGTAAGACTAAATACTTAGCTGTGTTTATTTTATCTTTCATTGTTAAATGAAAATAATTTGCAAGCTACATTTATATAGAACATAACTTGCAACTTTGAATTTAAAAAAAAATTAAAATAATTTCTAAAGGGTTTGGTCTTATTTTTTAGCAGATCAGTCATTTTTCTCTTTTAGTGTTTACTTTTTCTGTGATATTTCCTGATACTTTGTCTAAAAGAACTTCTTACCAAATTTAGATATATGAAATGGTTTGTATATTAAAATGATCCCAGGGATAGCCTCAAATTTAGATTAATTTGAACTGCGAACTCTAAATTAGCAGACCAAAAACAGAACTCACTATAGGAAATGTTGTCTATTCAGTTGTTTAGAATTGTACTGTCATTAGGATCTGGTTTCTTTTTTTTTTAAGGAAGACAGAAAAACAAAGACATTAGTGGTTTCCAACCAAAAAAATTATGTACAGACTGCAAGATACATGAGGAGGAGCTATGTCATATAAAACAAGGAACAGCTATATTATTCAGAGACAAATTAATATGTGCCTAAAAGTAGTACATGCTGTCTAAATATAAATGCATTTAGAATTTTTTTAAAAAGCTCTAGTTGATTTAATTTAATTTATTTTTAAATAATTCAAGGAGAGGTATAAACAAGATACTGTAAAAGATATTATGTTCAGAAGTACACTAGGAAGATCACAAAAGTTGCTAAGAAAAAAATAAGAAAATTAAAGGTAGAAAATAAAAGACGCTATGGAAACACTAGAACAAATAAAAAGATATGTCAAATGCATAAGGGAACAAATGACATAACTGAATCTGTTAGAAGATGAATAAGGAAAAGAAGGCTGATTTAATGAAACATGGGAATAAGCACACAGAACTAAACAAATTACTCCTATCATTAAGTATTTAGCATTTATCTGTGGCTTTATTGATAGTCTGTCATGGGTGAAACTGATTCATTATTTGGGAATTTGGGCCTTGCAATTAGTTCTTTGCCCCTCTGTGGCAGTGAATTTCACAGACTGATTTTATGGCTGAGTGAAACAGTATTTCTCTTTTTCCTGGTTTTAACTAGGGTGACCCATCACTATCATTATTCAATGCCTTCAATTGAAGGGGTCAAAAAGAGCATTCTTTGAATGGCATGATCTATTTTGATTTTGTAGTTGTTTTGTAGGAGTGAAGTTATTAATCTTCAGACTTTTACAAAAATACTTGCATGGGCTTTATAAATCTCACCTCTATATTTTGTATACAGTAAGCATTTAATAAATACATGTTAAATGCAGGAATAAATGGCTTTCAAAGTATTTTATCTGTGTGTGTTTGTGCATATGAGTATGTGTGTATATATATGTGTGTGTGTTTGTATATGTGTGTGTGTATAAAAACTCAAATTGAAATTGTGTTGTGGGGATTAGGAATCACAAAACATGGGATCTAGCATCAACATCCTGAATTTCAATGCTAGCTATGTGACTAAAACTGAACAACTATATGACTTAATCATTAAGTTCATTTATTAAGAAAAGGCAATATAGTATAATTAAAGAGAAAAAAAAAAGACTAGACTTCCAGAGACCTAGGTCTGAATCCTTTCTCAGAGACTTGATACTTATATAATTCTAGAAAACTTACTACAACTAAGCCTCAGTTTCTTCATCTCTAAAGTAAAAATAATAATTTCATTATTTAACCTAGAACTGATATAAAGGAAGTATTTTTCAAAATTTAGAATGTTATATTAATGTGATTTGCTATTTACTCATTTGCCCCCTATTTCCTTATCTATAAAATCCTGTAATCCTATAATCTTGACTCAAGCCCTGCCTTGGCTTCTAAACAGCTCTTCTATTTTCCACAAGTCACTTCATTTTTCCTTCTCTGTTAAGATTCTCCCTGTACAACAAGAGAACTGTTCGGTTCTGCAAACATATATTGTATCTAGGATATACTGCAACATATCTAACATATATAGGACTGCTTGCCATCTAGGGGAGGGGGTGGAGGGAGGAAGGGGAAAAATCGGAACAGAAGTGAGTGCAAGGGATAATGTTGTAAAAAAAAATTACCCTGGCATGGATTCTGTCAATATAAAGTTATTATTAAATAAAATAAAATAAAATATTAAAAAAAGAAGCCAGTCTTATTCCATGCCTCATTCAATAATTCAAGAGATATTTATTAATTGTTTACTTTGTGCAAAGCAATATTCTCCTACCTTCAGAAGATCACACAGTTGTGCAGAGGATACTTTGAGTTCTCAGAGTCCATGCCAGTAGAACACAAGATCTGGAAGGCTCTAGCAAGCTTCACAAATTTTGAGTGTGGGGCTCAAAAAGGAGATTTTTTTAGTATGAACTAAAAAATAGAATTTGTGTCTATTATTCAAGGACAAGTTTAAGTAAATAAGAAAAGGTTCATCACCAGTTCACAATTGAGATTTGCCAAAGGTAATCTTTCTTCCTTCCCCTCTAGAAATCCATAAGGGATCAAGAGTTATGTAAGTAAAGGAATCATATCCACTTTATACTAAGCAAAATTATGGGGGTTTTAAAGTTTAAAAGTAAAAATGGAGAGAAAAATATGTTTTCTTATCTTTGAATCATGAAAGAGAATGAGATGAAGAAATTTATTCAGCACTGTTGTTAAAGTACTGAGGAGAGAAAGTTTCTGTCTTGAAGCAGTTTACATTCAACTAGAAAATATGGAATCTCCAAACTCAGGGCTTTGGCTTTCAATGGATTGTTTTGGTTTTAGAAGTCCCAGAGATGGTGAATGGAAAGTGGGTGAACTAACATTAAAGTACTCTGAGCTCTTCAAAAGAAAGACACTAAATTATGGAATATTGTTGAACCTGAGCCATCAATCTATGTTTAGAAGAAATAATTGGCATAAGCCAAGAAAGGGAATCTGGGGGTTTTAAAAAAGAGAAAGGATAGTTTCTTTCCTTGTGGTGAAGTATAATGTTATTCATATGACACTGTACCTCCATGGAACTGTATACAATTCCAAACATAGCTGTAAAATTCTATTAGGAGAATGGTCAAAGAATAGCATTTGACTTCACATATGCCAAAGTATCTCCCAGATGTGCAATTATGTACTCATGCATCAGATACAGTTTTCTCAGTGCCTCTGAAATCTGAATTTAGATTCTCTGGCAGAGGCAGCTCCAGAAATTCTTATCTCTTATTGTATGGTAGTAACTTTCAGCAGATTTAATCCAGTTCATTTAACAATTTAGTGACAAAAGTATTATAATTACTGCTTGCAAGGAATTTACCGTGTAAGAAAGGGATACAACATACTTACACAAGTAAATATGATATAAAAAGAATACAATAAAAGCAAAGAAAAGACAAAGTGCTAGAAAGGGGAAGAAAGGAATTGAGAATCAGGAAGGCTTGATGGAAGTACAATTTCTTCATTGAGAAAAACAATTTTATTTTCCAAAGGCTCTAAGTAGACCAGTTTAAAAGCAGAAAATTAAATTACGAAAAGTTGCTTTGTAGTTAAATGCTTTAACCAACATACTATAAAATATAATTCTTAATGTTATCAACAGGTTTTTTTTTAATTCACTCAACCAAGATATTTCCAATTTCCCATAACAGTAATCAGATTACTATTATTATTCATACTATTATTAGCTAGTGAATGATAATGATAAAATTAGGTCTTTGTTATATTTAGATTATTAATAATATTTCTATTTTACCTGGTAAAGTTTTTTTTTTTTTTGATATTCTGTTTCTTTAAAATTCTTGATCTGTGGGTTCTTCAAATTTTCCTGGCACTATAAATTTCAAGAATATAGGAAGGAAATAAAAGTAGAGAGGCCAATCAGTCTTGAGGGATTTAGTGTCTAGTTCAGCCTCCTTTCCCTCACCTCACCTTTCTCTTCCTCTCCTCAATAAAAGTCACTGTAAATCTATTAATGAAATTTAAGACTGAGTTGACAAAATATTTAAAATATCAGTAGGTTTGCTTCTTAAGTTGTCCTTCCCATCCTCTCTTTGGAGAGAGAAAGAAATTACTTTTATAAAAACTTATTTGATATCTTTAATGTGAAGTAATAGAATTTGGAATTCCTCTGTTTTGGCAAAGTTAATCATAATTAAGTCCCCTACTACCTTTCCATTCTTCCTAGGCTTTATTCCTGAAAATACTCCTCAATCCAGTGACAATGACCCCCTAGATGCATAGCAAATCGTCTTCCAAGCCTGGAATTTTCTCTTTCTTCTTCATTACCTTCAGGTTTTCATGGTTTCTGTTAGGGTGTTTCTCAGCCCAAAGAGCCTGAAATCTTCCAAGAAGTACTTCTTTTCACCTAGATCTTCTTGATTTGGTATCAGTAAAACTAAAGGCTAGTGGAGAAGGTAGAACATTTAACTGGCAGCAGTTGATGAGTAGTAGCCAAGTGGCTAGCAGTACCACAAAACAATGGGAGAAACACTATTTTAGGGCAAAAAGGAACCTATCAGCTGAAGCTGCTCAACCCTTTTCTTTATTTAGGAGGCTGAAGGGAGTTACAAGATTCCAAATGTCGGAGGATGGAGATAAAGTGGTAGGAATGGGAAGAAAATATTAGTTTTGGAGGATTTGGTCTATTCTGAATATGGAGTATTTCCCTCTAGTTTAATCTCATAAAAATCAGCAGAATATCTAGGTAAGAAGGGAGTTCTACAATCCTGGAGGCCTCCCTAAAAGATTCAGAGTCAGAGTCTATCTGTTCTCAGCTCTTTCTCAGCTTTCTCATATCTAAAAGGGCAATAATGATAGCACTTACCTCCAAGAGCTGTTGTGCAGATTAAATAAAAGAATAAGGGTAATACTCTTAGCTCAGTACATGGCATATAGTAAATGCTATATAAATATTATTATTAATCTTGTTAGTACATAGCTATTTGAGTTGTTTTCTTCATTAAGTTATGAGTAATGAGAACTGCTTAATGGTTAACATATTCGATGTTAATACATATATCCTTGTTGACATTTCTTTGATTGGTCAATACTATGATGATAATAAGATTTTTTGTTTCTTTTACATTACTTCATGCATTTATTGACAATATGCTAGGTGCTACTTATGCCCATCTCACTGACAACTCCTAGTTGCCAATTTGGATTTCCCATAAAATTGATTCTTATTTATGCAGTTATGATAATTCATGTATTATCAGAAGATTATTGGCAAAGATATATATGAGACATTTTGTCAGGAAACAATTTAAGATTATTGGAAATAATCCATAATCTCCAGAATGAAATCTAGATAATACTTTTTTTTTGTAATCTGTTATAGATCTAATTCACTATCAATCTGTACTACTAAGAAAAAGACACACACACACACACACACACACACACACGTCCTTATTTGTTGAAGGACTGATATAATGGGCTACTCATACAATTGCATATCATAGTGTAAATGAGGAAATCATCAATTGTTTCATTTTTTGTGTGCATTATTGTGTCTCTCTTGAGAGGTCATGACTTGCAATTTGGAGTAGTTGTATTCTAGAGTGTGACCTTCCAAACCAGAATATTTCAAGAATTTTACTGCCTATATGGAATCCATTTGGATTTTATGTAATACATCCTCCATGAAATGAATGACAATGAATAAAGAAAATTACCAATTGTTTACTATATGGAAAATGGAAACATCTATGATGAGCCTATAGCTCCCAATTGTATGCTATAATTTATATTGATAATTGTAAAATCCCGGGGAGTGGGGGGAGGGGGAAGGGGGAAGTTCTTTCTTTAGTTCTTTCTATCAAGCAATCTTAACATCTGAATGACAGATACAATATTAGAGAAGAATGTGTGGGGCTATATTTTGTCCAATTTAATCAAGTGTTATTGGTTTAAAAAATTAACAAAAAAAATAAGCATAATAAGATCTTGCATGAATAGCATCTTGCAATTGATAATGTGATTATTAGAGATGTTCTTTAATGTAGAATATGATTCTACATAAACAAATATAAATAAGAAAACAAAGATGTTATCCCATGTAGAATATAATTTGCAGAAACATCTCTTTGTCTCTCACATTTCAACCAAGTATCTCAGAACTTAGAACCATTAGGTACTGCCTTTCATGAGGCATCAGAGTAGTACTAAAGAAGGGTCCACTTCAATGTAATAAAAATGATATGGAATTAGTTAATTCACAGATTTATTGTTAAAAACAATTAAAGTGCCAAGCTCTTTACTAAGCTAATACCAAGTTCTAAGTACAAAGCTCTTTTCAGAGTTAGAAAAAAAAATAGAATTCATTGAAGAAACAAAAAATCTGGGATCTCAGAGGAAATAATTTAAAAGGGGGAGAAGAATAGCTCATCTGAACTTCAAATTTTAAAACAGTGATAATCAAAACAAATTTTATGATTGTGTTGTAAATAGAAAAATAGATCAGTAGAATCAATCAAATAAAAAAAGAATTTTAAACAAGTAGATCTAACAACCTAATAGTAAATATACCCAAGGACATACATTTACTTGGGTAAGAACATTCTTTTTGACATGAACTTCTGGGAAAATTCAAAAGTTATTTGTCATAATTAAATGTAGAACATCATATGCCACAATAAACTCAAAGTGTGTATGTAACCTGACTAGTGGGAGTCACATTATTTTAGAAATGAGAAGAGAATTAGAGAGATACCTTTAGCACCTGTCATTATGGGAAGAAATTTTTTTTTCATTTTTGAATATTTTATTTTTTCTAATTATACATAAAAACAATTTTTTAAATTTTAAGTTCCAAATTCTCTTCCTCTATCTTTCTATTTTCCCCTCAAAGAGAAGGCAAGCAATTTGCTGTAGCTTCTAAATGTGCAGTCTTGCAAAACATATTTCCATATTAGTAATGATGTGAAAGAAAACACACAAATGATCCAGCCATTTTTGGAAAACAATTTGAAACTAGGCCAAAAGGGTTAGCAAACTATGCATATCCTTTGATCCAACAGTGTCCAACTGGATCTGTATCCCAGAGAGAGATCATAAAAGAGGTAAAAAATGTTTTTGGCAGCCTTTTGTGTAGTAGCAAAGAATTGGAAATTGAGTGGAAGCCCCTCAATTTGGGGAATGGCTGAATAAATTATGGTATATTGATATAATTAAATATTATTGCTCTATAAGAAATGATGATCAAGCTGATTTTAGAAAGACCTGGAAAGATTTACATGAACGGATAATGAGTGAAGTGAACAGAACCAAGAGAATATTATACATAGTCCCAAAAGGATTATATGATGATCAGTTGTGGTAGACTAGGCATTTCTCAACAGCGCAGTGTTTCAAGGCAATTGTAATAGACTTGGGGATGGAAAATATCAAAATTCTCTCCAGAGAAAGAACTATGGAGATTGAATGTGATTTCAAAACATGGTATTTTCACTTTTTGTTTCTTTGTTTCTCAGTGCCTTTTCTCTTTTGGTCTTATTTTTCTTGCACAACATGACAAATATGGAAATAAAAAGAACCACACATGTTTAATCTAAAACACACACAGAAAAAGAAAATAAAACAAAGCATGCTTCAATCTGCATTTAGATTTTATTAGTTCTTTCTCTAGATAACATTTTTCATCATAAATGCTTCAGAATTGTCTTAAATCACTATTTTGCTAGTATAGCTAAGTCATTCATAGTTGAACATTCAGTGCTGCTCTTTCTGTATACAGTATTGTTCTGGTTCTGATCACTTCATTTTGCATCAATTCATGTAAATCTTTCCAGGTTTTTCTAAAAGCACCTGCTCATTATTTCATATAGCACATTAGTATTCCAACACAATCAGATACCACAACTTCTTCAATCATTCCCCAGTTGATGGACATCTAGGAGAATAATTCTTAATCAAACAAGGAATAGATATTCTTTGCATACACTTGAGGTAGATCAACCTTCCTATTATCTTCCTTTTCCAGAATATAAGGGGACAATATCTGAAGTGTAGACTAAATCCAGGATGTATTCAATCTCTTATTGTTTCTTGGAGGAGTCTATCTCTGCATCATGATTTTTAAAAATTGTAAACTAGACCTGTGAGTTCATTGCAGTAGAGAATTTCAAATGATGAAACACCCTTTACTAATATTAATTTACTCTGGTATTTACCATGAGCTTCTTTTGATTAGATAGATAGAAAAGAAAAAGAAAAAGATAGTTATAAAAAGTATTCATCAATCTGCATTCAGATTTCATCAACTCTTTCTCTAGAGATAGAAATTTTATCATAAGCATTTGCATATAATTGGTTTCCTTTGTGATCTTATGTATTTTATCGCATAGATTTAAAAACCTTACTCTGAGAAGGGATATAGGTCAAAGCTGTGTAAGAAAGAAAAAAAAAGGTTAGGAACCTCAGTTTATAGAGTTGCCTGGGGCACTGAGAAGCTTTTAAAAATTACCATCTGCAGTTGGAACCAAAGAAGATTGAGACTTAAAGTTATGACTACTACAAAATGCTTTTAAAGTCTTTTTTCTACCAGAATCTTCAAGTTGAAAAAAAGAAAACGAAAACATCAAGTTTAAAGGAAAAGCTATCTAAAATCACTCAAGGAAAATCTAAGTAATCTAGATTCAAATGTAAATTCACTAAATTAGGATTTGATGCTACATTGTCTCTGTTCTCATTGATATGACCCATACACAAATGGGTATAATACAAAAACAAGTAAAGGAGCCATAAACATAGCTGTATGAAGTCTGACACTACTTATTAATTGCTAGGAAACATGAGAGAAACCTTGGAGCTATGGTTAAAGTAGGGCTTCTAAAACTTTTTCCACCTGTGACTCCTTTTTGGCCAAGAACTTCTTTGGCCAAGAACTTCTTAAGTAACCCTGGGTATATAGGTTATAAAACAGATATACAAATCAAAATATAATCATAAAGAAATTTATTTTAAAACAATTATTTGATATACATATAATTTTACAATGTATTAAAGACAAAAGGCAAATTTGCATGTGTATGAAGTGGATTGCTTATTTATTTTTACATAAAGAACTAAATCTTGTTATTACAGACATCTTTTTCTGGTACCAATTTTTTTTGCAACCTCCACATTCAGTTACATGACCTCTCATGGAGTCACACTCTATATTTTAAGAAGCTTTAGTTTGAAGAATTGGTAGACTTTCAACAGGAGGAATATAAGAAAGGTATTTATGTCAAAGAAAACAATGTAAGCAAAGGCATCAAAGTAGGAAAGTGCATGGCAAATGTGAGAGGTAACAAGTTATCCACATTGCTGAAATGTAGAGTACCTGATCTTGAATATCAGGTTAGGGAATCTAAAATTTACTCAGGAATTTAAGAATTTAAGGGATTTAGATATCATTTGCTTCTGCAAAGAGTATCTAAGTGTTGAAGGTAATTTCAAGATAACAATATGATCAGTGAACCTGAAACATTTTTAAAAGACTAGTGATACCATTAAAAATTATTATACTAATAGCTGCTAACTCTAAAGGAGTATAAAAAGTTCAAAGAATTTCTTAGTCTTCATCCTTGAATTGTGTTTTCATATGCAGTTGGAGAAATTACATGATAATATTTAGAATTAATATACCACTTGTTATACCAAGACCCCAACTTTATCACTGTTAATAAATTAGATTAAGTCTCCTAAGAAACCCCTAAGTAGAATATGATTCACATAGGAGTCTTTACCTAACATTGCATTGATTTAGTTCTATTTAAAATCCTCTTATGTATGACAATAATTTGGTTTCTCTGTGCAAATATAGAATTCAATCCCTCTGGTGCCAATTTGGATTTGAATCAGGACTTTACTGAGTCACTTTGGTTTTTTTTTTCCTTTTCCTTTATTGTGGTTATATTTTCCAATTTTTTTGCAAGTGAAAGTGCAATAGAAATATATTTACATTCATATAAATGCAAAGCCACAAATATGTGTGTGTAGGGAAAGAAAAAGAAATCATTTTTTTAAGGAGGAAAAAAAAGGAAAAGAGAAAAATGTAATTCAAAAATATTTCAAAGGACCATATTACTCAAAATACCCTTTTCAGGAACTATCACTAAGTTAAATATAGATATAGTATTTTGCTTTACAGTGTTAAGATTTTATACAAATATGTTAAATGGGTCACATTGATAAAATGAGATCATATTTAAAAGCACTTTGTAACTCTTAGAGCACTATATAAATGCAAGCTATTATTATAAAAGCATTTTAAATCTGAAAACAAAGGTAAGATTACATTTTGATTACTTTTTTGGATCGGATTCTGTTTAGTCATGGGATTGATGTTCATCTCAGGTTTAATGTCTTTCAAAAGTTACCAGTCATTTATAGCCTCTTAGTCAATGGTAATGATGTCGCTAATGGGCCACATAATGAACATTTCCTACTTAGCAACTGAAAGCATGATTTTCTTTTTTTTTTTTCAATTTTATCTCCTTTGGTTCTTAATGTATTGATTTAAAATTTATCTATAAAATCAAGCTTATCTATAATATCAATTGAGATTATCTGTATAAGCTCAACAATGTTTCAAGAGACTAGATTGTTTTATCCATATTTTTCTTCACTAAATCAAAAAATGGCAAAGCTGCATGCCACACAGAAACTAAAGAATTCTTTTAAAACTGCTGGTACATTGACCTAAAATATTTCCATAAAGGAGCTTATGCTTTCTTCTTATATAATGCTCAGCACTACACAAGTTTTTTAAAAGCCAACAACAGCCCTCTGGTTTCCATTTAGTGTAAGAAGTAATAAAGTTTAATTGTATATTTGAACAGAGAGTGTCATTTCCAGTACATCTAATCAATAATTCATCGATTGCCTTTGGCCCAAAGTAACATTGAAAGTAAATGTAGCCAGAAAGAGCATATCCTGCTGGAGCTTCATCATATTCATTAATTATGTTTTTCCTGTGTTTGGATCATTAGGCTACCAAGGTGACAGCAGATGGCGAGCAGACTGGGCAGGATGCTGAGCGAACCAACATGAGAGCAAAGATTCTAGAAGGAATCGTTAAGGAAATTGTCCAGGATGCAGAAGGTATTTGAAGCAATACACTTCAGTAATTCCCTCTCCAAAAACAGAGTGCACAAGTCTCTATGCACATGCACTGACATGACTATGAACAGCCAAAAGTGTTTAATAAATAGTTGACTAAAGAAGGAAATTTCACTAGTATTCGATGACAGATTAGAATTTAAAGGTCTGTGTTTGAAATTCAGGAAAAATATCAGCAGATTGCCTATAATCTATAATCAAGCTAGGGACAAAAGCTAGTGAACTAGTGATTATGAGCACAGAAAGCAATACATTGAAGGCATTCCTCTAGGAATGCTCTAATTCTTGAGGAAAAGCTATTATGATTAAATAACTAATGATCACCTTATGCTTTGCTCCAGTTTATTTGCAAGGCAATTTAAAAGATTTTAATTTTGGGAAAAAAAAGGCTAATTTTCTCATTACAGTTGGTATATTCAAGTGACATTTTTATTCTTCAAAATGACTTTTAAAGTACATTAGTACTGGTTGTTAATGAGCATCTGTTGCTTCTAGTATGTTAGTATGTATCACTCAACCATAAAATATTATACTAGCCTGGCCCTTTGTCCTCTTAGCATCTACTAATCTGATTGAGAATCAGAGCGGAAGCCAAAAGCCAGTTTTGTGTAAATGTCCAGAAAGTAAAGCTTTTTAGAGAGACAAGAGAGTACTGAGAAAAGCTACTTCTTAAATATCAATATTGGAGAAGTAATCTGAAACCAGTCTTGATATTTTTAAAATAGATGCCTTTAAAAAATAGGAATGAGAATCCATATCTTGACTGCCATACTTTCTCATAGATTTTTGGTGTTATGCCATGCTCTATTTCCAAATACAATAGGACAGACTTTCCTGGAAAGTAAGGAATCATCTTAGGGTTTTCTGAAGAGATGCCATATCTGCACAGACCTCTTTAATGTAGAGGTATCATAGTTTGAGTCTGAGGGGAATCAATAGGTAAATTTTAATTCTTAAAATCTTTAATTCTTAAAAATCTGAGTCTTACATCTTTTTTAGATAATAATCTCCATCTTCCTCAAAGGGAGAGACAACTACAGATTTATCACATACAACATTACACACAAATCAGTATATTTTATTTATCAATAATAGTTCTAATTTATTTCTTCCTTTAAAGACTATTAATCATTTCTTCCCATTAGTGCTCTGAGAAAGGTAGTTCAAATATTATCACCTCCATTTTATAAATGAGGAAACTGAACCCTGAGACAATAAAATTACTTACCCAGTGTCAATTCAATTCAACTAATATTAAGTCCCACCTACCATGTGTTAGGCACTAGTTATATATTTAGTAAGGCATCAAATCTAGATCTTCATTCTTTAAGACCATTGCCCTATGTACTATTCCATATAATTTTATAATAATTTTGTTAATGTGTTTTAACAAAATCCATTGTAAAGCTTTAAAATGCTGCTGAAACATCTTTTGTCCCATTGTTCATTTAAAATATTATTCCTATAAAACAAACTATTCCTGTAAGATTGCTCCAACTAACATCATATTTCCTGGAACCCATTAAAGATTTTAGGCAGTCTATGCCTGTTTTAAGTGATTGATTGCCTTTTGTATTTCTATAGATTTTATAACTATCTCAGGTACCCAGATGTAGAATCATCATTGGCATTACAGCAAGATGCAAATTAGAAAAAAAAATTTTAGAAGTTTAAGAAATAAGCATTCACAAAGAAACAATTGGGGTGGGGAATAAGAACAGCAGTGATTATTACGGATGAATATTTTTCAAAAAAGCGTTCTCACAAATAAGAAATAAATACCAGTTAAGTCAGATAAGCTGTATTCTTATCTTGGCTCTGGTAATTACAGCCTGTATGCACTTGAAAAAGTTGCTTATATCTCTAAGTCTTTGTTTCCTCATTTGTAAAATAGGAGGACTTGACTGTGTAATCTATAAGATCTCTTCCACCTCAAAACTTGTGATCTTTGGGTTCTTCCAAAAAAGGAACCTCCCAAATTGTTGATGTGTGTTTGTTTAGTCATTAAGATTGTAGTTCAATTTCCAAAAGAAAATATTACAAGTTAGAGTTGATTAAAAATGGAATGGGCCACTTCAAGAGGTAATGAGTTCTCCCTCACTAGAGGGCCTTCAAGCAGAAGCTGAATCATTACTTCTCTGAGATACTCTAGCAAGAAACTTATGCACTAAGTGTAGAAGGGAAGTAGGATAATATTACCTTTATGTCCCTTTCAGTAAAATAGGGACACATATTTAGAGCTATAAGGGATGTTGGAAGCTACCTAATCCAAACTTCTCATTTTACAGATGAGGAAATTAAAGGTCTCTTAAATCAGTTGTGGCTTTTACAAGATCACACAGTTTCAGAAGTCAGTTTTGAACCTAGATTCTGATCCTTATGTACCACTATGACCTCAGTTATCATAATCAATAATCCTATAATTCAGAGCAAATCTTCATGAAATTGTATTTATATATACCTGAGACTATCTAAGGCAGTACACTTTTAATTCAGTACGCTTGCTATTTGCCTTTTATCCCAATCCCTAACACTTAGCATTTGCCAGCCCATTTCAAAGATTAATCATGTAAACATTTTAAATTAAAGATTTGTTGTGAATATCTATTTACATACTTTAAGAACCTAGTGACAGTGTTTCACTATTCTTCAATCTCTCTCATTTTGCAGTTTTTCATATTCGCTACAATCTTGGGGATTTTTATTGTTCAGTCATTTTTAGTCATGTCTGATTACCTATAAGATTCTTCTATCACCAGATCAATAATGCTGCAATCCTATGTTCTTAGTATTTGGCTTAGGCTTGCTATATGTTTTCATCATTTCTTTATCTGGATACCCAATAGACATGTAGGTAACCAAAAATCATGTTTTCCAATTACAGTCCATAGATCATCATCAGCTGACAGAAAATCTAAATATTCCACAAAACTTTTACTACCAAAAATGCTTTCACAGTGGAACGTAAGCTCCCTGATCACAAGGACTTTTTTATCTTTGTGTTTATGAACTGAAGAAGGAAAGGGTAAACTACTCCCCTGTCTCCGCTAGGAAAACCCTAAATGGGGTCACAAAGAGGATCTGACTGAAACAACTATGATTTTCCTGGCAGAGATACTGGAATGGTTTGCCATTTCCTTCTTCAGTTCATTTTATAGATAAGGAAATAGAAACAAACAAGGTTAAATGACTTACTCAGGGTCACACAGCCATTAAGTGTCTGAGGACAGATTTTAATGTAAGATGAATCTGCTAGGCCTAGCACTTTCTCCACTGTACCACCTAGCTGCCCTAACAACACTTGCATGAAGATTTTAAATAAAGCACCAACTGCTAAATTAACAAATAGTGCTCAAAATACCAAAAAAATGCCTTTACATGGCCTCAAACATTGAAAAAAAATGCTTTAGATGCACCAAATCATCAATGAGAATGATTATCAAAAACTCCACTCCAATGCCTGACAGCAAAAAATTTCAATTAATAATCTTTAAGCAAGATATATAACCTATCTATGCCTATTTCCCTTTCTATCAGTGACAATAATAACAATTAACACTAGCAGATTCAGAAAAGATAGCAAATTATTTTGAGAGCTGAAAGTGGTTCTATAGATCATTTGTAACATGGAGTTTGTATGTGTGTTTATGGGGGGGAGGGTTAATAAAGGTAATATACCATTTATTCTGAATGCCCCTGAAGGCATGAGTTCTTTGCAGCCAATCATCTTCAAGGATCTAAGGCACTTTCATCTAAGTATAGTTTCATAATCTCTGATTTTTCATGACTCTTGATGAGTACACGAAGTGCTTAGTCTTGCAGCATTAGAATTACAAACATTCATCTGTGTAGAAAAGCAAAAATGCATTCACTACCAAAAGACTCCAGGGTAGCTTCTGAGAGCAAATTTAGGTCACTCAATCTATTTCTCATAGCATAAGAGTCGAGTTTTTTTCCATTCATTATGAAAATATAAGAGGTATCATTCATTTTATAGTTCTTTTGAGTGCTGTGTAATAGAGAAAGCATTCACATGCGATAAAATAATGCCAATAACATGTTTATTTTAAAAGAGACTGGATGATATATTCTTTTTCAGTTGAAATTTATATGAACTCCTGTTCTCAAGCTGTTAAGCAGTGAAAAATTAGAGCTCATCCATCAATATGTCTTTCTTAATAAAACAAAAATTCTCCTAAAACTAATCTGTCCCCACACTGGGAATTTCTTCTGATTGTTTGTATATTGCTTGTTCTCAGAACCACATTGACTACAAAATTGGCCTCATGGACATTTCTGCCATATTTTTTACCTCTCTATGTCCCCAACTTCTATTAATTAGACTTTTATTAAAAAAAAAAAAAAAAAAACTTCAGTGAGCAAAGGAGTGTACTAGATATTGGGGAAATATAAAGTTTAGAGAAAATGTATATTGCTTGCCTTCATGAAGCCTACTATCTACAAGAGGAATCAGATGTATAAACAGAAAATTGCATTTTTAAAAAGTGATATGTTAAGGCCAAAGAAAGAAAAAGTAACCATCAACTGAATGGGTTAGGGAAAACTCCTTGAGCATGAACAAAGCTACAGTGATAGAAACAAGCAGGTTCACTTTTTTTAAGATGGAGAGAAATCTGTTGTTTTTCAGTCATGTCCAACTCTTCATGACCCCATGGACCATAACATGTTAGACGCTTCTATCTTCCACTATCTCTCAAAGTCTGTCCAAGTTCATATTAGTTATTTCCATGATACTATCTATCTACTTCATCCTCTGCCATCCCCTTTTCCTTTTACCTTCAATCTTTTCTGACATCAGGGTCATTTCCAAAGAGAAATCTAACTCCTCTCAAAAGTATCTAAAGAAGGTTGATCTGAATAAAAATTACAATATTGAAAAGTGTAGAGCTCTGTAGTATATTCACCCCTCCATCATTGTCTCATGAGTTTAAGACCTAAAGTATATCAGATCTCAAAGAGCGTTACATTACACATATACATATATGTACTTGTGTGCATACAATGCAATAAATTGTATATTTGTATATAAATTTGTATATATATTTGTATATAAATATAAATATGTATATACCTACCTATAAATTCATGTGCAGTATACACATATCCATCCATATGTAATATATATAAGCACAAATTATTACATATATATATAGTTTTGGTGGGTGGAAAAATTATATGAGAGATAACACTCTTAATAGACCAAAAAAAAAACAACCTGAAAATTTGATGATTTCATTTTTTAAAAAAGATAAGGAAAATAACTATCCAATATAAGTGACTAACAATAGCATCTCTCCGCAAATGAGGGTAATGAGTGGGCACTTACATTGGTAAATGGAGAATGTTCCACAAAACTGAACATACTCACACTCATATCATACTCAGCTCTAATGCTGTCCATGGGATCTTAGCAAAGTAACCAGAATAGTTTGCCTTATAGTTGAGGAAATTGAGGCAAATAAGATTAATGCATTTGTCTATGGTCACACAACTACTAAGTGTCAGAGGCAGAATTTGAATACAGGTCTTCCTGGCATTCTATCCACTGGGACACCCGGCTGTCCTAATTTTAGTTGTCATATCTCAAAATGGAATACAATAAAAAATCTTGGGGAATATATCAAATTCTCTCTTAGTTGCTGATAATTAGATAAACCACCATTATTTTTATAGAAGACTACCCATGGCATGTTGAATTACACTTGGAAACTATAATGATAAGCAGATGCTAAATTCTATTATTGAATGTGTCGCTTTTGTTTGCTAATCTGTACTATTTGTTTTACACTCTGCAGATGTAAATGAAAAAGCTATTAAACTAAATGAAACTCTTGGAGCCCAGGACAAAGCCTTAGAGAAAAATCTTCAAGAACTACAGCAAGAGATTGATCAGATGATGGCAGAACTGAGGCAGAAAAATCTAGATATGCAAAATGAAGTTGCCCAGGATGAGTTGGTGTAAGTTAATTTACTATAGACTTCCTTTTTCTGAATCCTACACTTGTTCTTCTTAACCTTTTTAAAATTCTATGGATATCTCCAAAATGTCTAAGTTAAATATTTTATATGTGGAGGGTAAAAGTTTCTTTACATTCAATGATGAAACTGGTTGTATGAAAACGGGGTGCTGGTAGAAGAAATGTTAAAGAGAGAGGGTGAAAAAGGAATATTTGACTGTGGGAATAAATAAACAAACAAACAAAAAAAAAGAAAATGCAATAAGGAACCAAGAGAACACCTGGCTTGCTATAACACTCCCCTGATACAATTATTCATAGAAATCTAACATGGGTTTCATTTTACCTTCAGCTCTTGAGTTTTCTGATGCCCTGAAAGAGTTGTAAATTCTTGACTGTGTGAAATTTGCTGAAATCTATACTAATATTTTAGAGGTCTAATGACTAGGATTCCAATCTCATTTAACCACTTCACATAAGATTATCTTTGACAAAGAGTTATTTACTTCAAAGAGCAGGAACATAGAAACATATTCTCTAACTCCCTAAGAGAATGAGCCCGTCTCTATATCTAGGTCTCTAGGAAGAGCAGAGGAATTAGGATCACATTTGAATTCCATTCCTATATAACATCATTAGTCCTACCAATATCAAACCCAAATTCCTACTGGGTGACCTTCCCAGACCTCTGCTCCTCAAGACTTTTCAGGTAGGATGGTTTGAATTCCCTCTCTGGATTCCTAGATACCTAAATCAATAAGGGAGTAAACTTTCAGATCAAAGATTCTACTCCATTCTCTAAGAACAGAAAAGGATGAAAGAATAGCTGGTAAAGAAAATCCAGAAAGTTTCCTGCATTCTCCCCAGTTTCTCTCAGAAATGACATTAAATAAAACCTCTAAATGGATTCTGCAATGGAAGAATCTAGAAAAAGACAGAGTGAAACAATTTTATAGCTTAGAAGAACTTCAGGAAAGTCTTTTTCACTTGGGGAAAAGGAGAATACAACTTGGCAGGAACAGTGTTGAAGAAAGCCAACAGGAAGCTCTTAGACACCACACAAATCAACAAATGAAGTCCTCGCAGTCCTAGCTCAGTAGATCAGTGACATAGCAGACTAGCTGTAAAACCTACAGCTCCTGTGCAGAAGGCAAACTGCCAATTTTGCCCCTGCAAAATAGACACAATTAAACCAGATCTCCCCAGTGAAGTGGACAAGATACCTAGCACAGAAAGTCAATGATCAGGACCCTGATCCTTAGCACAAGAAATAAGATGTAGGAAAATATACAGATAATAATCACAACTGTGAATGTAAATGGAATGAATTTTCCCATAGAAACAAAAGCAAACAGCAGAGTGGATTAAAAACCAGAGCTATACAATATATTGTTTACAAGAAACACATTTGAATCAGAAGGCTACATACAGCAAAAGTAAATAGAGCATAATATATTATGTTTCTGTTGAGGTGGGAAAAAAATCAGGGTAGCAATCCTGATCTCAAAGCAAAAGCAAAAATAGATCCAATTTAAATAAACAAGGAAGAAAACTACATCTTGCTAAAAGGTAATATATGCAATGAAGTAATAACATACTAAACACATATAAAGTATCTCTTTTTAATAGGGGAAAGAGACAAACACAAACATAATTGTTTAATATTCCAAGTTTAGCAAACACTATTTTGATTTTATCAAAGACACTAAAAAGTATTAGAAACATTGATTAACATAAAAATGGAAAAGAATCCCCATGTGCAAAAATGCTTTAGCATCCTTTTTTGTAGTGGCAAGGAACTGGAAATGGAGTAGATGCTCACTAGTTGGGGAAGGCTGAATAAATTATGGTATATGAATGTAATGAAATTATTATTGTCTCATAAGAAATGATGATAGATTATTTTTCAGTTAAAGATTGGAATTCAATCAAACATTAGAGTCTTTTATCCTTTCTCAAGAATCTGCAATGGGCATCGCACAATGGGAGTTTCTCAAATAAAGCACAGTTCCTGTCCTTGTAGAGCTTACATTCTGTTAGAGGGCTGACAACTAAAAATATCAGTAGTATATGATAAGTGTATTAGACAGAATCAAATAAAGCTCTGTGAAGTTCAAGGGAAGGGTCATTACTGATCAGGGCAAGGAAGAATCATGGAAAAAGCCAATACTTAAGTTAAACTTTAAAAGATAAATAAGAATTCAATAGGTAATAAAAACAGGGCATGCCTAACAGAAACAATAATATGAGCAAAGGAAGGGAAAGAAATAAGCGTGTATTAAGCACCCACTAGGAGCCAGATATTGTGCTATGCCTATAGCAAATATTATTTCACTACAACCCTGGGAGGGAGATTCTATTATTATATCCATTTTACAACTGGAGAAACTGAGGCAGACAAAGGTTAAGTGATTTACCTAGAGTGACACAAATAGAAAGTGGCTAAGGTTAGATTTAAACTCGATTCTTCCTGACTCTAGATCCTGTGCTCTGATCTAAATGCCTAAAACCATGTGGAAGAGTGCAAGAAATTCTTGGAAGGGTCAGAGAGTAATCTCAAGTAGTTGAATCACATATGTATATGTCCATAGGACAATATAAATATTAGAATAGATGAAGAATAAGAATATGTTAAGGATAAAAGGATTATAGATTTAGAAGCCTGTAGAGTGAATCGTACTGAGATAAGTACCTTGTCCAAAGTCATATAGGGTTAAAGTAAATTTTAAGCCCAGATTTTAGGACTTCAAATTCTCTCATTAATCAGTGTAAGAGACTTAGCAGGTAGGTCTTGGAGAATCAATATTTTGAGATTCATAAAGCCCAAGAGACTTTCAGAGAACCCAGGTTCCCCATATTATACATTCTGCCATTCTGGCACTATCATGTGATTGTTACTAGACAATAATGTATTGGCTGCACAAAATCTTTCTTATGCAAAGCTCCAACTTTTCAAATTTATATTTTCTTCTGAGATAAGATGTATGTTTGCTAAGCCACAGAGACAGAAAGTGTGTAGCTATGATTGGGTTAGGTATAATAAAATCAGATGAGACAAGAAAAAGAGTAGGAATGAGTCACAATAATAATACCCAACTAGCTGAGAAAGTAGCTTGTCAGACTTCTGTTTAGAGATAGCTTCAAATCAGGCATATCAATATTCAGTCCCTTTCATTCAGACTAATGGTGAAGTGTTCCAAGGGTCTCATTATGGTGAATGAGGTGATGTTTTTTGACAAGTGAAGTGATTCATAAGACTTATTTCATCAGCTTGATTCGTAGAATGAGTGTAAAAAAAAAAAAGCATCTCACTTCCAAAATCATCATATACAACTGATAAGGACTAAAGAATTCTATTTTTAATTCTCATAAAAAAATGGATTGTGATTTTTCAAGTACCAATTTTCTAATTGCTTTAGTAACAGGGAATCTGCTTAGTACCGCTTTCCATACTTGCTTTGCTTTTTTTCCTTGTTTCCTTTTTAATTTTGGTATTTCTTTTGCACATGATTTGATGCAACAAAAACACTTTCAGTGCTGAAGTGGGCTTGTGACTTGCTCTTTGGTGTGATTCCAGAGCTGCTGAAGCTCTTCTGAGGAAAGTAAAGAAGTTGTTTGGAGAATCTCGGGGCAAAAATGAAGAGTTGGAAAAAGAGCTCAGGGACAAACTGACTGATTATAAAAGCAAAGTAGATGATGCCCAGGACCTGTTGAGAGAAGCAACTGAAAAAATCAAAGAGGCTGATCGCTTAACTGAAACAAACCAAAAAAACATGACTACTCTGGAGGTAAGTCCCAAATGAGAGTATCAGACCAAAACTTGGGACAACTGGGGATGAGGGAAAAACCAGAGATAGAGTTCAAGAATTGAGGCGATAGAACTAGTTAATAGGTTCTTAACAAAAACCTCAGGCATACAAAGTCCAAAAAGGGTATTTGGGATAGAGCCAAGATTAGGAGTAGGCAAAAACAAAAAAGCAAAAACACCACAATATAGTGAGAGAAACATTTAAGAGATAAGTAACAAGGAACATTTAAAATTGCTTTTTTTTAAGTGCATATATATTGAATGCCAAGGAACTCCACTAACTTTGGCACATAAGTATTTAATTTGTTAAGATGCAGTGAAATTCAAAAGCTCTGTGACAGAATAATATAAATTGAAGACTACTTGCCATCTAGGGGAGGGGGTGGAGGAAGGGAAAGCAAAAGTCAGAACAGAAGTGAGTGCAAGGGATAATGTTGTTAAAAAAATTACCCAGGCATATATTCTATCAATAAAAAGTTATAATTATTAAAAAAAAATTATATACATTGGAAGTTGGGAGGGTAAGGCTAACAATTTTCTGTTTTTACCTAAAGTACACAAATGCCTTTTTTTAGTAGAGAAAAGAGGTAAATAATGTTCTTTTTAAATATTTCCCCATGTTTTAGATCTTGTCTTGTTAAAATGTTAAAGTTTAATGTGGTGTATTTGAAATAAAATTTAATGGATTATTAGGATATAGACCTAAGTTTGCCAATAAGTAGCCACTACATGACCTTAGACAAGTCACTCAATTAGTAAAATACTCTACAACATATCCAATATTTTCCTCTAGGTCTCATGAAAATGCAGATGTACCTAATTAATATCATTTTATTTTTCATGCTTGTCAAATGGTCTACTTCTTATTCCAGTAATATATGTCTCTGATGGTATCCTTTGTAGGGTATTTCTCTTAAACAGTTATTCAGAAATGATATATAGCTAACCTGCTTATATCTGATATGCACCTTCCCATTACCCTTTGGAAATCCACAATTTTAATTCTTTAGAAAGTATGATATTCTATAACAAATTACTTGATCTCTCAGGGAGAGAGGTAGAAGAAGGAGAGAGGCGAGAATATTAAACTCAAATTTTTCAATTAATGTCAAAAATTATTTTTATATATAATTGGAAAGATTATATTCAATATTCAAAAGAATTTAAAGAAGAAAGTATGGTATTCCATGAATCTCAACACTGTAGCAACTTCAGAAGAATATTGATATTAAAAGGATAAAACTGGTTGTCCCAAAGTATATCAAATTTGGGTTTACCTCATTACCCATGGGCTATGTATGTTCAATATACATGTACTGATACACATTTTATATAGGTTGTATATACACTGTATGTATTATCCATCTAATCTATTGCTGTAAAAATCTGGAAAATAGACATCATTCCTCCACTTTGGGCTATTTTTTTCCCAATAGAATTAAGCATACCTAGTTTTATTTCCACTGCTCAGCTTATATGCTGTATCCAAGCTCACCAAATTTTCATTGCTACATTCTATGGCCTTGAGTACTCATACTTCTTGATCTGAAATTGTTGACTCCCTCACCTTTTAGATACTCTTTTACCCCTTGGTTTTCAGGATGCTAATTTGTTCTACTTCTCTTCCCATCATCTGAACTATCCTCATTGTTCCTTACTGGATCATTTTCTATTTCTTACTCTTTATGTATGAGTGTACTCCAAGATTTTGTACTGAACCCTTTCTCTTTGCTTTATTATCTCATCAGCTTCTGCATTGTAATGACCGCGTATTTAAAATCAGCCGGAGTCAGGAATTCAGGTTAAGGGGAAAATCTTCAATATTTATTGAAGTGAAGAGGTGAATAAAGATTGCGATAGCAAATATAGGCAGCTGCGACAGGAAGCCAGCTAAGAGAGAGAGACGCGAGCCGAGCCAACCGTGGCAATGGCAATCCCAAAAGTCTCTCCTCCCCTTCCTTTTCCACTCCCCTGCCTCCACCCACCAAAATCGTCATTTCCTATACAACACATCAGGACTTGCACAAAGAGTGGGTGGGGGCCATTCTTTCTCCAAGCTTATATATTAATAGAGTATGGTCCAATTACTATTTAGCCTCATGTGCTTGGGACCTCAGTGCATCAACTCAAGCCTCAGCCCAATACACTGCATAGTCCACTATTATTTCTATGCAGTTTTACAGAATTATCCTTCATTCTTTCTCCCACGTTTCCATTAGTTTCATCTCTACTTTCATGTTCTTTTGCTAACTCAAAACTTAACACACTTAAAAAAGAACTGATAATCTTTCAATCTAAATTTTTGTTTCCTTCTAACTTCCCCATTTCTATCAAGGGCACAATCATAGTTCCAATCGTCTAGGTTCATAATATAAGAGCAACCCATAGCTTTTCATTGTTAGTCAAACCCCAAATCCGACTCAGTTGCCAACTCTTATTGATTATATCTCTTCATTATCTACATTCCTTTCATTATAGATTTTTTCTTCTTATTTATTTTTTGTCCTTCCAGTTTCAATCTTAAATTCCTTTGGGAAAATCAAGCCTGATTAGGTCTCTTATCAAGCTTCTTTATAAACTTTTTCTCCACTGTTCTTATTCTTGTTTATTTTTTGAAGTAATGTTATAATCTTTCACCATTCCCCTTTATAAGATTTTATCAGCAAGCATACATAAATTTGTGTGAATTTTAGCTACTATATTTTCCTCTTTGGCAACAATATGGAGTAAGCTGGCTGAGACAGTTCCAACATCTTTTGCTCTCCTTATTGTGGCAATTGATTTATATCAATTAAACTTTCTGGGGAAATGATGATAGTCTGTATTGTTGCCTGTTCTTTTATCCATTTCAATTTTTTGAGTTTCTGAAAATTGTTTAAATAATTGAATGAATGACTCCAAATTCCTCCCCAAATTTTCTGCAAATATTTTATTTTTTCTTATAATTTTATTGATTTTGGTTTTAGTGACAGTTATCTGATTCAGAAATTATAAAAGGAAATTATAACTTTCAGTTTGTTAAAATAATTTTCAGGTTTTGCTATATTATTTGGTGCTCTTTATGTCCAACATTTTATCCTAGCCCTCTTCTCAAAGAAAGTATTATGAAATATTGGCCTGAATTTAGTTTTGGCTTCTCTTATTTCTTACTCCCAAATTGTAGTAGAGTTCTTCCCCTTTGTTCACCCTCACTTGAAGCAGAATAAAGTGCCTGGGGCTCTTTCCAGAGATCTGACATCTAAAGAATACAATTCTTTCCCTCCAACTCTAAACCTCATGCATAGTGGTCCCCTCCTAGTCTTCACTGCTTGAACCTGATTTCTCACCCAGCCCATTATGATGATCCACTGTCATCATAATTCCCTTTTAATAAACCTATATCCCACTCTCCAATTTCTAAATGCTGAACTCTCTGACAGTTAAGTCATCTAATCTTCTATCAACTTATATAACCTGTGATCTAACTGTCATGAGGTAATCTTGGATAATCCTCTAGCTACCTTCTCAATTTGTTCCAAAGTGAAATAAATTATAGGTACAGTTACTTACTAAAAACATTGAATAATGAAGTATATATTGACTTGGGAAATTTCCTATCAAGTTCTAGATTTTTTTAGCCTCATTCTCCACAACAAATGTTAGAGCCTAAGATACCATTATCTTCCAAGAGCATATCACAACCAAAAAATGAAACTCAAAAGTCATTCAAGATTGGTATCTCAATTAACTTTTTTCTCATATGAAGTGGCCTGCTCAGAGCTCTATTACCTCACCTTTCATGACTGATTGTTTTTAGATAGGCAGAAAAAAAATGTACATACTTCTCTCCTCATATAAAACATCTTTCATCCTGATTTGAGTCTGCAATATTGAGTCAATTTCTCTACTCCAGTACCTGATAACCAATATAGCCATTTGAGTTCACATGAGGGTGAACATATTACCTATACTGAAAAAAGCCCATTGGATACACAGGTTTATAAGTAATTCTGTGAGACAACCTTTCCCTTAGAGATAAACCTGCTTCCCACTAATCTGATAATGAATCCTAAATCTTTTATAGCATACAATTTCACTTTCAACCCCAACCTTGAACTCTAGCCTATTTGTTTTTCTCAGTTTTCCTCTGGATCAGCAGAAAAAGAAGAGAAAAAAGATTTGATTTCTGAAGTGTTCCTTTAAAGGTTTATCTTTGTGAAAAGTCTGAGGAATGGAGGACAGATTTTTTCACTTCCTAGAATTTGCAGCCCTTATCAGTTTGGAATTTGGGCTGTCATGCTTGACAGTGTTTATGAGAAAAGAAAGAAAAGCATCTTGTAAAATGAGATTTGCTCTTCAGTTGTATTAGCTATGGAGCAGCACGATTTATCCAGTTCTATCCATAGTATAGTATCAACTTCTCAAGGCTTCCTCTTTCTTTTTTTTAATGTATCAGACTAAAGAATTAACATTATATTGTGGAAGGTATAATAATTTTAAAAATAGTTTAAGAAGAGTAATTCTGTGCCAGCAAATAGTCACTTCATTCAATACAAGTTACTGCTTTCTGAACCTAGAAAGCTTCACAATGTCTTCATCCACCGTCTGTGAAGTTCATCATTAAAACCATATATTCACTATCCAAGTTAAAAGGATGGCCTTTGTATGTTTTTTTTTCCAAATTATGTGTCCATATTATTGCCAGGAAGGATAGAAGCAATGAATAGAGTACTGAGCCTCAAATCAAGAATTCAGAAAGACCTAAGTTCAAATTTAACCTAAGTGACTTTACCTTCTTTTTGCTTTCAGTTTTCCCCACTACAAAATGCTAATAATAACAACACCTACCCAGCAAGAATATTGTAAGAATCAAATGAGATAATAATGGTAAAGCTCAGTGTTTGACATATAGTAAGAGCTATAAATGCTAGCTATAACTATCATCATTATTATTATCAATATTATTAGTATAATTTGTTCTGCTCTCTAGAAAGAAGATGATTAGTAATAGTCAGTGTAATGAAAATAAGAACAGCTGATATTTAGAATAATACTTTAAGGTTTACAAAGCTTTTTTTGCAAAACAATTTACAAATATTATCTCATGTGATCCTCATGGGAGGAAAGTGCTATTATAAGTTCATTTTGGGAGCCATTAGAAGTTGTCACTTGGCCAGAGTCATACAACCTATAAAATGTCTGAAGCAGAATTTAACTCAGATCTTTGTGATTTTAGATCTAGAGTTTGATCTATTGCAACACCTATCTGCCTGCTACCTAATAAATACAACCTAATAAATAGACATTTATTAAGTGCCTACTATGTATTAGGATACAAAAATATGCAAAAAAAAAGTCCTGTCCTCAAGCAGCTTACAATATAATAGGGAAGATAACATGTAAGTAAATATATATAAAAGGTAAATACAAATAATTAAAAAGGAAAGACAATGGAATTAAAGAAAAGTTAAAGAAGGCCAAGTAGAAATTTAGATGGAACTTAAAAGAAAATAAGAGTTCAGTAATCAGAAGGGAGGAGTTTTCTTAACAATAAAATAGGGATAATAGGAGTACAGAGTTATTGTAAAGTACTTAGTATAGTAGGTATTACATAAATGCTTATTCCCTTCCCTTTTTTTTTAGTTTAAAAATATTTCAATTTGTAAAAAAATCCTTTTACTTGTCTCTAATAAAACCATTGCTTTGTGTCTCCAATGGTTTCTTCTTTTTGTTTAATTAAAATATCCCTCCTCTCCATAGGAAAACTATTATTTCATTCTATTCATTTGTTTTGATTTTTTTTTAATTTGTATTGCTGAACCATAATATAAGGTATGGATCCAACCTACCCATCTTTTTATGGGGAAGGAGGGAAGAGTGAAGCTATCTAGTCTTCATTGAACTGTGCGAGTCCCTTTGCCAATGTTTTTAAGTGTATAAATTCAGAAAGTTTACAGATAAGCAAAATAAAGTGGTTACTCACTCACCAAGATAACACGAGGTAAGTAGAAGATCCCAAAATTTCAACTCCACATCAGTATTACAGAATCACCATTCAATTAGTTTCATTTCTACTAACTTCCTTTTAGCTTATATTTGTCATATGATAGTATTACAAACTTTGTCAAATGCTTTGCTGAAATCCAGGAATGTCAAATTTTTGGATTTCATTCTGGCCAAAAAGAACACTGGAGTGATCTTGACAAAATTATGCTAATGACCATTATTCTAGTGAACATTTACCTCCTCTTTTAAAATATTTATATTACCTCTTTAATGATATATTCCAGAGTTTTTCTAAGAAGAGACTCAAACCAATCAACCTATAGTTTAAAAGATTCAATCCCATAGTTTTTTTTTTTCAAATTGAAGCAGCACCTAACTATCTTAAGTCTATTACTTAACATGAATATTATCCATGATTTTTCAAAAGTGAAAATTATCCATGATGGTTCAGAATCATATTCAAAAGTTTTTGTTAAATAAATATACTACTTGTGTGATAGAAATAAAGGATATATAAGAATCCCTTCTAACTGCTAAATGGTAAGTGTTAAAGCTAGCACTCAAAGTGACATCTTCTTCAGGGGTCTTCTAGTCTGATATTTTTGAGAGAAACCCTTCCAATTCTTTCCCCATCATGTTTCCACTACACAAATAATGTGATGTAAGCAAGTATTATATAAATATAAATGAGAGGTCTCCACAAAGTTCTATGAGGAAATTTAAGGAGGTAAGGCTCACTTTAACCTTGGTGGAGTGGAAAGATCAAGGAAAGCCCTTTTTGAAGAAGGTACCACCTGAGTTGAACCTTTTAGGAAGAGAGCATTCAGTAGACTGAAATGAAAAGGAATTCCATTCCATGTGTGTGTGAAGGGTGATATGAACAAAGATACAAGTGTGAGAGGGGACAAAATGGTGACTAGTTCAGTTTGCCTGGAATATAGAATATATATAAAGGAGAACAGAATGAAATGTGGCTAGAAAGATAAGTTGGTGTCAGATTTTTTAAGGCCTTGAGCATCATGAGAAATTTATAGTTTACTTCCTTGGCAAGGGGAGAACTGCTGAAGATTTTTGAGTAGAGAAGTAAATTGGATCAGATACCTTTGGAAATTCCCAAATCCGGTTTGCTCTTCTATTCAAGATAAATTCCACCAGTGCCTAAAAGTTATGATTTAGGAACCATTAGAATCTACACTAATTTACTTACCATTCAGTCAGTGCATATTTGTTTTTTGTTTTGTTTTTTTTTGCTTTGGCAATAAAAAGTAATCTATTATAGAAGTTTATACAGATCCCAGAGGTGATTCATTTAGAACTGCTATTGAAGCTTGGTTCATTATTATGTTAAGAGACCATAATATCTGTGACATTGTGTCTAACACCCAGATGGTTATAATCTTCACCCTTAAATTTTTATAATATTCTAAATTATTATGATTCACACTAACACAACTAACTATATTTACAAAAATTAATTTCTAAACTCCCAGATACTATACAGCATATGAATATGGTAAGTGGAAGGTATTTTTAATACAAGGTAAGAAAAAGATTGGAAAATCTGAAAACGAATTTCCTTAGACAAAGTCTTAGAAAGGTAACATACAGAGGTGTCATGAAGCTCAAATGAGATAATAGATATAGAGCACTTTACAAATCTTAAAGCACAATGTAAAGGCCATTTATTATTATTATTATTGTTATCAATATTACTATTAGTTTATGGTCACCAGCACCACCCCAATCTAGATATGACTTTATTCCCCAAGCCTTCTATTGCACTTCTGCTATTTTCCAAGCAATGTTTATAGAGCAATACAGGAAAGTGCTGCTAAATGTTCAACAACCAAGCTGGGCAAGGAGAAAAAAAGAGGGAAATGTATGCATATGCATTTTAATTTAATTTTCATTATTAACATTTTTCATAAGCCATGACTAATTTTTGAGAATTTCCTTAGACAGTCTTAGAAAGGTAACATACAGAGGTGTCATGAAGCTCAAATGAGATAATAGATGTAGAGCACTTTACAAATCTTAAAGCACAATGCAAATGCCAGTTATTATTATTATTATTATCAATATTACTATTAGCCTATGTCACCACCCCCCTAGTGTAGATATGACTTTATTCCCTGAGCCTTCTATTGCACTTCTGCTATCTTCCAAGCAATGTTTATAGAGCAATACAGGAAAGTGCTGCTAAGTGTTCAACAACCAAGCTGGGCAAGGAGAAAAAAAGAGGAAAATGTATGTATATGCATTTTAATTTAATTTTCATTATTAATACTTTTCATAAGCCATGACTCATTTTTGAGCTAGTTTTTGAGATATGAGTGCTCACACTGAAAATTTAACAATCAGCTCCATTATATCCTGGTTATATGTGGATCATCATAACAGTTTTATGTGGACTGGTTCAGCAGGTACAATGTTGTTAGGGAGTAGAGGTGGGAGGGGCAAGGCAAGGGGAAGAAGATTTACTATGGAAGAAGGTTGAATGCAATGGACTTTGGCTAGCACAGTGTTTTACACATGATTCATATAATATGGCATGGTAAGAAAAAGCGCTATATTTGTAGCCATTAGTCCTTGATTCAAATCTCGGTTCTACTACATGCTAACTATGTTACTTGAAGAAATCATTTAACCCTTTTAAAAGCCAAATTCATTCATTTGTAAAATGATGGGGTTGATCCCTAAAAATTACTTGTAAGTCCAGATCTTGATTCTATTTTTCGCAATTTAGTTAAAATCAAGTGATTGAATTGGATCAAAGACGTCTAGGAATAATCTTTCTTTTAAAGAGTGGTAGAGATGGCAGAAAGTATGTACTTAAAGATCTCAGAAAATGCATTCTATAAATGTCTTAAGAGACTTCTTTGAAGAATTCAGGAGGGAGCCATACCTGGACTACTACAGAGACATTATCTGAGTTTCTTCAACCTGACAGTTGAAGTAAGAAACTCTGGTAAAACAATGTATATGCAGGACATGACCTATCCATCATATCCTTCACTGTAACTCCATATAACTATTATATACTATGACACCACTGATCTCTTCACCTAAAGTGAACTTTGTTTAATGACCCTGTAATTATTAATATCAAGAGAGACAGAAAAACATGCTAACCATTGTCATGACGTAGGTCCATCACAAAGTCTGATTTAAAGGAAAGCAATGGACAGCTCACATCTTACATTGTTATTCATATCAGGTAAAAAGAATATGAGGAATGTCTTCAGTAAACATGGATAGAATACATATGTATCCCTGGCAGGATTGTCATGGGATAATGAAATTACAGAATCAGTAAAGTATATAAAACATAACAGAATATTCCCTATAATTTAATCAACAATCATTTAATCAAAATGCATTTATTAAGTATCAACTATATGCTAGGATCTGGGGTTATAAATACAAAATAAAAAAAAAACATACCTACCTTCAAGAAGTTTACATTTTATAAGGTCAGGCCATTATTACTAACAAGACAGTAATCATGTAATCCAGAAGATTCCAAAAGTCTTAATGCAATGTTAAGCTTTTAATTCTATTCCTTACCATGATTTATTGTAAATAAGTTTTATTTTTAATTATTAACATAAAGGCTATTCATTTTAAAGCTTAAACTTATGCTAAGAGTTTGGGGATACTCTGTATTCAGATATAGATGGCAAGGGCCTGGTTCCAATAGGTAATTGAGTCACTTTTGAAACCCAAGTTTCCTAATTTCAACTCAATAACTTCTTTCCTTCAAGCAAGTCTAAATCCTTAGCAAGTTATGCAGAATTTCTGAACACTTGAATAATTTGAACCAGTGATGAGTTTTCTTACTGGGGTGATTCAAGTGGAAACTAGGTGATTACTCAGAGGGTACATTATAGAAAAGATCATTTTTCAATTATTAATTAGCTGAATTAAATGATCTCTAAGGTACCAACCAACCCTGAGATTCTCCTAATTCTGATGACCTCATCATGAGGAGGGAATATTGCCAAGGTGACCACAGCAATGGATGGGATACCAGCCACATTAGGATGTTTCTAACTCTTATAGACAAAAATTTGCTCATACATCTCAAGGAAAAAAAAAAGAAATAATGATAATGGTCTTTGATGTGACCTTTACCGCAGGCAGTTGACATTTTGATATTTCCTTCTGATTTTAACATAGAAAAAGAGACAAGCTGTTGAAAGTGGCAAACAAGAAGCTGAAAACACATTAAAAGAGGCCAATGACATACTTGATGAAGCCCACCATCTTGCTGATGAAATCAACTCTGTGATAGATGTGAGTATTCTATAAGACCCAAAAGATTTTCAAGCACATGGTAAGACTGGCACAACCTCTAGAAAACATCAGAATTTAATTATCTATATTCTATACTTTTACCTATATTGCCCTAAACTCAAAGAAATTCAACATCTTTTTTTTCTTCCAGTCGTGTTTTATATTGATCCATTGATACAATATTTACATTGTTACATGGCATTACTACTCTACTTGAAGGTGACGGTACATACATGTGCATGCACACACACACACACACACAGTCCAGATTCTCTCTTCCACACAAGTAAGGGATATATCATTTAAAATATGATTTTTATAATCTGTATTCTGTACCATACATGGCATTGAATGGCATTGAGGAAGAGAAATGTAAGCAGATAAGACCTTATTTAGCTAAATATCATGTAGTACATTGTATGTGTATATATATATGTGAATATATAAACTAAAATTTTTATACATGTATACTTTACAAATAACACCTTTGGAGAGTTAACTTTTTATGGAACTTTGCTTAATTTTCCATTTTTTTTCATTAAATTGGTGCTTTAACATTTAGTCCCTTTTTAATTCAATTGGCATTTAATGAAAGGTAATTTTATATCCCTCCCCAAAAAAATACTGAATGAGTGATTAGGTTTAATCTTAATTGCTTAAAGTTTCTCCTCTCCTCTCCTCTTCATAATAGCTTGTTAAAGACATTCAGAAAAAGTTGCCAGAAACATCTGAAGAACTTAAGGATAAAACAGATGATCTGTCCCAAAAAATTAAAAGTAGAAGACTTCCAGAGAAGGTGGTGCAGGCTGAAGACCATGCAGCCCAGCTGAATGAATCATCTGCAGTGCTAGATGGGTATGTTAGCTATTGTTGAAGATTTCTAGGTACATTTATTGTTCTCAAATGCCTTGCCTGATGAAAAGAGTAGAAAGTTGCTTTCAAAGTTTGATTGCTATAATTATGAGCACACAAGCCACATATCCTTGCTGTGGTACATAATTAGTCAGGTCTGGACAAAGCTGTATGGAGCAGCATCAAAAGTCTCAGTTGAAAGTGGATGCAAATTTGGTTTGGGTAGGGGGTGTACATAGCCTTTGGCTAAATTTAGAAAAAAAAATTTTTTTGCTCAGCATTCGAAAGCACAGTGGCTGTCTGATTACCATTTAAAATAATAAAAATCACATATCCTCACTGAAGTCAGTTTTCTTTTTGCAGTTATATGGTAGTATATTTTTTAAAGTGTGGCTTTTGAAATGTGACTGTATAGATAAAGAATAACTTGAGAATTTTCAGCATAGAAAGAAGTATTATCCAATCCCATGATGCTTCTTTCAAACATTTGAAGGTAGACATTTGGAAGACCCCAACTGGGTATTTATTTTTCTTATTTTAACAATAGAGACAGCAAGTCATTTCATTGGTATAGGAAACTTCTAGATGGAAAAAAGTTCTTATCTACTAGAGCAAATCAGTAGCTTCTCTGAAATTTGTAGTCTTAAGAAGCTGCCTGAAACTCTAAGAGACTAATGCTGGCCCCTTATCACATAATCAGTATGTGTCAGCAGTGGAGTTTGGGAATGGGCTTTCTTGGTATCAAGATTGAGCACCATCCAGTCCTTTTCCCTTGTCTTGTAACACAAGGAAAACATCTTAACACATAAATTCTTTCTGCATTAGAACAAGCTTACTTCATATATTACCTAAAATCTAATCTAGTTTGTGTTATATGCAACATGATCAACATATATGTTTAAAAAATGTTTAAATAAAATTATATTATTTTGAAGTATTTTTAAAGGAATGCCAAGCTGATTTATGTAAGATGATGTATCTAGCTGTGAAATTATATACTAAATTTAATTATATACCTCTTCCCATGATTTGGCATTTCAGCAATTAATGCTTATTGGCAGTAATCAATGACAAGCTCTGTGGTAAACATTCTACTCAGTAACTATTTTCTTTTCGATTGCCTCTTGGGACCATTCAAATAGGATCCTTGAAGAAGCTAAAAACATCTCCTTCAATGCTACTGCAGCCTTCAAAGCTTATAGCAACATCAAAGACTACATTGATGAGGCTGAAAGGGTTGCCAAGGAAGCCAAAGGTCATGCAAATGAAGCAACACAACTGGTAAGAAAAATCAGCATTTATGCAAAATAACTCAAGTTTAAATGAGCTATAATTTTAAAAAAATTAATTGAATTGCTTGTCTAGAATAGCAAACTGAATTTGTATTTTCTCAATCATCTTTTTTTTTATATGGAAGGAGTCAGTTCTGAGTACAGCTGTGCATGTAATCCAAACTACTCTTTTCTACCTTGTGTCCATAAGTTAGAGCCTAAATGGCCCTCTATTATTATTACTTTTAACCTCTCTCATCTGCCTCACTGGATGGGTTCTTGGGACAAAGAAAAGAAAGTTAGAGATGAAGAACAATGCAAGGTATAACATCATTAATGACATTATCAACATCATATACTAAGAAAGGTCATTTGTGAAACAATATTCTCTCTAGCAGTCACAGAAAAATCAATATTATAGGAAGTATTATACAAAGAGGAAGGAATTTTTTTTAAATAATTATATCATATATCATGCATCCAAATAAGTTCTGCAAAGAAGTCATCTTGAGAAGCTGTACATTTATTCCATTTATGCTTTCATAATACAAACTCTGCGATTAATCTCCCAAAACCCTATACATACTGGAAAACTGGATCTCCAGAGTTCAGCTACTTTTTCCCCCTTAAGAATAAAGCCAGACACCAATTGGTGTGAATAATGAATCCCCTGAAGTAGATATATTGTTCAAATTTGCACTGCATATTTCCATTTCACTGAAACCAATTACCATATTTTACATAATGATAACTTAAAATAATGAAAATTTGAATGTATGCTACTATTTCATGGGATTTATTTTTTGCACTAATCAGAGTTTAGCTATAACCTTATAAGGAGTTGAGTGGAGGGCAAAGAAGTTCTAATATAATTGTTCGTGAACCCCACATTGTGTGCTTCCCCATTAATTACCAATTGATATCAATTATCCAGCTATAATTAATTCCTATAAATAGATATTTATGAATATACCATAGAAATAACAGTTGGTAACAAACATTCCCCTGAACTAGGGCCATATTCTCCCATAAGTACAAAAAATATCCATTGGTAAATGGGCTCAAGCTTAGAAGATCTATGTGACAAAAGCAGAATTAATATCTCCTGCTTATTGGAAGTTCATTTCTCCTTTTGTGGAAATCTCATGAAGTTTTCATTATATATAGTGTAGCTTTCTGCTGGATTTCTTATAGGGCCTTACATACTTTTTCCTATTTGTATCTAATATGTCTTAGATTCCTCATATATAGATGTTGCTATTAGTCAGTGTTGTTTTAGGAACTCTGCCAATAAGTCCCAACTCTTTCAAACTTTCTAAGTTCATCAGGTTTTCCTTTGGTTAAAAAAGCAGAATATATAAAGGTTCCCTTGTCTCTACCTCCATCTCATCCTCAAACGTTTTCTCTCTGGAGATTGGCTGAAACTTTCTCCTTTTAATCTAGACTGTGACTTGAATGATGCGTATCAGATCAGTTCCCCATATACTTCCTATGTAGCATCTTTTGTTTCATCTAATGTTTTTAATTCTTTCCAAACTTATTAAGTACTTTTCATAACTAGTTTAACCACCACCACCACCAAGTCACCCCCTGTTTCTGGATCTTAGAGTGAGAAGAGGTAAAATATAAGGAATCTAGAAAGGTAAAAAGATTCAGTTTACAAAAAGATTTAAGAGTTAAACTAGAATTTCTATTGGATTCTGGAAGTGAATAGGAGACCACTAGTTTACTGAGTAAATGGAGTAACATGGTCAGATGTATATCATAAGAAAATCACTTTGGTAACTGAGTGGAACACAGAATAGAGAGAAAAAGTGAAGGATAGAATAGAGAATACATGTTTTAATAAGGTCAATTAGATATCTATCACAATAATTCATCCCTGAGGTGATTAGCAGCTATATTAGGGTGACAGTGTGAGAAAAGAAAAAAAGAAGAAAGATGTTTTAAAGATGGAAATGGTAAGATATTTGAAGAGACTCAATATGTAGAATAAAGTAATGAGTTAAGGATGATACCAAGGTTACAAATCAATGTAACTGGAATGATGGTGGTAACCTTAATAATAATAAGAAAATCTGGGGGGAAATATAATGAGTTCTGATTTAAACATGTTGAATTTGAGATCCTATCTAGTTAGAAATGTTCAAAAGGCAGTGATGTGTGATTAGAGCTCAAGGGAGAGACTAGGGCTATATATTTAAATCTTGAAGTCATCTGCATAGGTGTAATAATTGAACCTATGGGAGCTGATGAAATCATCTAATGAAATAGGATAGAAAGAAAAGAGAAGAGAGTTCAGAGACTTGAGGGATATGGTTACTGAGCATGATAAGGAGAAAATCAAGCAAAGTAGACTAAAGAATGATCAGACAATAAAAGGACAACTCAATAAGAATGTTCTAGTGCTTTTGCTATCTCGTTTTCCTTCTGTGTTTGTCTTTGTCTCTGTTTCTTGTTCTTTAACAAACATACACACACAAACATATATATATATATACACACATACATAAATATACTAGGAAGATTTGGCACTTTATGATCATTAGTGCCTACTATATTCCAGGCACTATGTTAAGTACCAGGGGAACAAATAAGAAAAAGAAAGACAGTCCCTTCTCTCAAAAAGCTTACAATCTAAGGGTTAAAACAATATACAAAAGGAAGGTGATGGGGGTGGGGAGAATACCTGGTGATTCCTGATATGATGACATCTTATTTAGCAGCATTGAAACTAAGCAGAATTGTAGCTGTATGGTAGTGTTATGGTTGGGGAGATAGTTTGAGGACAGATTATGAAGAGTTTCAAGTGACAGAGAAGTTATATTTGCTGCAGAAGTAATTAGGAAGCACTGGAGCTTATTGACTAGGTCATATCTTCATGTGAGAAAAATAACTATTATCCCTGTGGAGGTTGGACTGAAGAAATCTATAATTAAAACCATAAGGGGATATATCACTAATCAAAATAAGCAAATGGAAAGTAGATAATGATGTCAGAAACCACATTATTGAGGGTTTAAAAACAAATGACAGAGATGACATAAAGTACCTGTTTATAGGTAGGCAGCTAGGTATTGCAGTGAATAGAGTTCTGGCCTGGAATGAGGAAGATCTAAATTTAAATCTGACCTCAAACACTTACTGTGCCACTGGGTAAGACACTTAACCCTTTGCCTCAGTTTCCTCATCTATAAAGTGAGCTAGAAAAGAAAATGGCAAATTAATAACTTTTCGAAGAAATCCTCAATTTCATCACAAAAATTGGATACAATTGAAATAACTGACCATCACCAACAATAACAAACAAGTTTCTCAAGTTTAACAAAATTCAGGGGAAGACTGCTTTATTAGCTAGTAAGGAAAGACAGATTAAGTAAGGGATTTTTAAGGTTGAAAAAGTTGCAGATAATCAGCCAACAGATAGGATACTGAAGATTAGGAAAAGAGTCACAATTTTAGTGGGGTTAAGTTTCTAAAGAAAATAGGACAGGGTATCCATGTTGGAGCATGTAGATTGGCTTTAGCAAAGAGAAGGGCTACTTTTTCATTTGAGATAAAGACAAAAGGGAAATAATAGAGGAAGATGTATTGCAAAAGTGATTTAAGTTGAGGAGCAGGGGAAAAGAAGCTCCTAGTGAATAGCCTTGACTTTTTCTGCATCAAATATGAAAAAGGGTCTTCAGCACAAGTTCCATGCGAAGTTTGAGGAAAGATATAAAAATGTTTGAAATGACTACTGTGTTGTGTGGTATAGTGAAGCCTCTGTAGAAACTTTCCACTATTCAAGCATTCTTTCATAATAAATGTTTCTTTTTTTAAAGTTAATTTTGTGTCATCAATCTAACAGTTAATCATTTGCTTGAATGAGCCAAAATCTCTGACTTTTTGACATTTTCATTGATCTTCAGATGATTGGACAACTGCAACATGCATCATTATAAACATCTCCCCAGTTTGTTTCAAGCCTTATATTCCAGTCTGAATCTCATTGCCCAGCATTGTACTTCATTCCCCTAAGTTTCTTTTTACATACATTTCTTTTAAATTCTAAAATGAGAAATTAATTCCTGCCACTAAATGAACTTTTGGTTTTTATGTGGACATGAAAATTTTGGTCACTGCAGATAGTAAAACACAATTGATTCAAAAGTACTGTTGCTTTAAATTGAGACATTTTACAGTATTTTTCTTAACATTCATTCTCTGCTAGTCCAACAACAAAAGAAAAAAAGAAGCTTTAAATACTTTGTTCCAGATGCTTGTATATATAGTATCAGAAAAGATCAAGAAGTTTCCTGTAACATGTAACATATTTTTAATATTGACTATGGATTCTGTATGTGTTAGGTAGCACTGGTGGGGATAAGGAAAGTCAGAATACAGAAAAACTAGGAGATAAAATCCATCCCCTAACAGAACTTAAAATCTAGTTGGGAACTTACAATTCATGTAAAAATCTCATGTTCTTTCAAAATCCTGCATGGATATTTTAACTGTATTCTGTGACTGGGTCAGTAAGCTCACTGACAGAATTATTACAGAAGTGTTTTGATTATATTCTGTGATCACTGTTACCAATTCCAGTCCTTCAACAAAGTGCTTCACCTGGAATGACTGAAATATTATTCATGTTATCTCTACTGCTTTGAAACAGATGATCTTAAATTGAATGAATGAATAAAAATTAGAGGATCCATTGATTTAATCAACAACCAAAATTAATTTTTGCTACTTTGCAAAAAAAAAAAAAAAAAAAAAAAAAAAAAAGACCATTTGCATCTGCTTCTGTGTCTCTCTGAGTGTCCTGATCTCTGTAGCTCTGTCTTTATCTCTACTTCTGTTTGTGTGTGTGGGTGTGTGTGGGTGTGTATGGGTGTGTGTGTCTGTTTTTATTTCTCCCTGTCTCTCTCTGCCTCTGTATCTCTCTTTGTCAGTCTCTCTTTCTCGCCAAAGGTATTATATAGCCATATAGCCAAGAGAAATATGAAAATTAGAAGAGAGAAGACTTGGAAGCATCTTGCCTACTTAGTATAGTGTCATGCTTATAGCAGCCTCCAGTATCAAGAATCTCAAAATGAAAAAGAGAAAAAAATAATTATTAAAAACAATTAAAACTTGGTTTTTATTATGTTTTTTTTTCTTTCCAAGGGCACTATAAGGAAAAACAATTGTATTTTGCAGATGAATATTTAAACACCTGAATACAAAGTTAGTTAGTAGAAATACTAACAAAAACAATTTGTTTTCTAATGAACAGAATAGATATATTTCCTTAGAGTTTAGTGCATGTAAAAGAATTGCCATTGTAAGATATGTGTGTATACATATACTTGAAAGAAAAATAGAAATTTCACTATTTTTTAAAATTTTACTTTGAATGTCATTATCTAGTTAAATGTATTGAAAAATTATACTTGATAAGAACAAAATAAAGCTATTACTTATGTAAAACTGCAATCCCATGATGTATAAATTTCTATTGTGATTAGAGCTACAAATAAATACAGATATATGGGGAATTAGGAATATTGTGTTCAAAAGCTGAACAATAAAAAAAAAAAAAAGACTTCTAATCCTTTGCGTCTGGCCCAGACAAAGAAGAACATGTATTCAGTGAATTAGAAGGAAAAGATGTACAGTAGTCAAGAAACAATGTAAGCAATTATAGTGTGATAGAAGAAGACATACATTAGGCAGGCAATAAAGCATCCAATTACCACATAGAAAGGGGGAAAGGTTAGATCGTTTGAGAGAGAGAGAAAAAAGAATTAAGCTAGGAAAAACCACAGGAGAGGCAAATGTATAGCAAGGATGACTACAAAGCATAATGAAAATAGCACTTCCAAAGGAGCATCTTATTTTTTCTTTATTTACATGATTGCTAACTTACGCGTACAGGTATATAGCCACAAATGAAACTGAAAGGGAAATATAAGTGAGAAGAATAGTAATTAATTAATTAAGTAGGAAAGGGAGCAAAAAGGCGCAGAGATTGTATATAGTGAAAGTCAGAAAATCTGAGAACCTGAGGGTGAGAACCTGAGAGTTCATCTGGTCCAACTTTATGGTCAGTGGTCATTCAAACACAGCCTGAAGTCCTTTCTTGTGAGAAGGAATCTACTTTTTCCTGTCATCTCATTTTTAGGTAGCTCTAATTATTAGGAAGACTTATTTTTTTTTTATTCCTTTTATGTCAAGACTAAAGGTGCCTTGTTAGAGCCCAGCCATTGCTGCTATTTCTTCCTTAGGCAACCAACATGCTATCATTCTAGATTCACCTACTAGAAATCCACGTGTTTCCTTATATAGAAGAAAGAATCAGGAAGGGAAGAAATATCTTAATTGGTAATTGTGTGGAATAGTTAAATGAGCCAAGCAAAGGATGGAAAAAAAAAAACTAGATATATTCATTATAGAAAAAGAATAGGTATCTGAGAAAACTTGAGAGAAAAAGTTGTAAGAATTTGGGTGAGATATTGATTCTCCATGCTTAAGAGAAGGTAGTTGTATTAATACAAATAATTAGATTATGTGTTCCTTGAAGTCAGGGGCCACTTTTTTGCTTTTGATGGTATCCCCCAGCAAGCAACACAATGCCTAGAATATATTTAGTTAGTGCTTAATGCTTGTTGACTTGTCTTAAAATGTCATATTTATATAACACTCTAGATTTTGCTAAGTTCTTTACATATTTTATATCATATAATCCTCCCAACACCCCTGGGAAGTTGATACTATTATCATTCCCATTTTACAAATAGGAAACAATGTTAAATGACTTGTGGGGATCAGAATATTTAAAACAATATCTGAATTCATTTCTTGCTGACTCCAAGCTGCACTCCAAGTCCAGTGCTTCACTCTGCTATTGTAGCTCTGAAGTAATAGGATAGATAATATTCTTTTTAAGACTATGTAAAGGAAACAGTATATGAACTAGACTTGAGAATCATATGAAATCTTACCCAGCCTTTAATTATCCATTCATTTTCAGTTGTATTTGACTCTGCATGAGCCCACTAAGGTTTTCTTGGAAACAACACTGGAGTAGTTTGCCATTTTCTTCTTTACATATCAGAAAACTAAAGCAAATGTGGTGATCTAACCACTGTCACAGAGCTAGTAAAAGTCTGAGGCCAGATTTAAACTCAAAAAGATGAGTCTTCCTGATTTCAGGTTCAGCACTCTATCCACTGAGCCACCTAGCTGCCTTCTAGTCTTTAATACCCAGCTCAGTTCCCACCCCCTACATGAAACCTGCTCCAACTAATATAGCCCTCATTATCTACTCTCTTCCTCTTTCAGCAATTATTACACTCATATCAACTTCCACAAGTTTAGTACAAATGTATTTTTTCTTTGATAGGTGTTCATTTTTACTCCCCAGTAATCAATCAGCAAGAATTTATTAAACAATCACAATGTGCCAGGTGCTGTGAGAGTATTATAAATACCAAAATTGCAATCTTGAAGACAGGGACCAGGACTTCCCTCTTGATTTCCCAGGAAGTTTAGCACAATGGTGAAACTATAATTATTAATTACTTATTATTATAATATTAGGCATATGACAATGAGAATTTTTACATAATCATAATCCATTTATTAAATGCTGTTTTTTTCTGGTCTTTTAAAAAAGACTATGATTTTTTTTATTGTCTCCCTTTCTTTTCTTTGTTTTTTGAATTTTTATATTCAGATGAAAAAAGCATTTCTAAAACACCCACTCTGGTCCAAACATTATACAGTAAAATTTAAAATTGAGCTAGTATTTTTCAAATCAAAAACTGAGGGCTGACCTGATAAAATATTCCATTTGAAAAGACTCATAAAAGTACATTTTATCATTTTGAAATTTAGACAGACTGTACCACAAAACTAGAATGTATGGTAGTTGTAAGTTATAGTAGGCAATATAAAAATCCATTGTTTTAGATATGAATTCATACAATATGCTCTCCAACCAATCTCCTTTATTGTTTACTTTTTAAAATTGGGTAAGAGTGAACATATTGAATTTTTTAAAAAGCTTATTTTGTCTAGAAAGAACTTTGTAAATATTATCTGAGTACTTATTGCAATTAAATGAGCAAATATGAGTGTCAGCCAAGGCCTAATTCCTAAATCTCATAGCCGGTTTCTCTTTCTCTCTTTGCATTACACCCACGCTTTATCTTTTAGTCCCCAAAGTAAACTGCTTAGTAGTCCCGCAAACAACAATTATTGTTTCCTAATAATAACTCCAATCATCAAAATTAAAATTCTGTGCTGGTGCAGCTTTCATTCTCTAGGTTCTGAAACCAAAGGGAAAAATAATCTGAAATCATAATTGATTTGACAAGTGCATCTGCCTCCAAAACCTGTGAACCATTGCTTCTCAGCCATCTGTAGTTCAATAGCATATCTGAGTATTACAGAATGCATACAATACCAAAACTCAAAAGTCAGGCCTAAATTTCTAAGGAGAATACTAAGGTTTTGAGTTCCCATGAAGCAGTTGTATATTAAACCTTTTTTTTTTTTTTAAAGTCAATTGATGTTTGCCTAGGTTATGTTTCATGTATAATCAACAAGTTGTCCCTTCCTTCATTCAGTACATATCTACTGTCATGAAAACCCGCCTGTGCTCTCTATACTCATATTTCTCCCACATATCACCATCCTGAGCATTCTGTAGTTCAGGTCTTCATTAAAATATTCTCTGCATTAGCCTCCTACTTTCTTCAATTCTAAACTCTTGACTTCAATTTATTCTCCATACTCCAGCCAGATTAATTGTCTTAATGCATATTTCTCTTTCCCTCAATTCAATTCAGGAAACATTAACTTAGATTATGTGACGAATACTATGCTAGGAAAGAGGTATCCAAACACAAAAACAATATAATACTGTTATAATGTATGGATAAAATCAAATAAACCAAAAGCTTTAGTGGTTCCTATCTGCCTAACAGTGCCCAAGCTCTTTAATATGGTATTGAAGACTCTCCCTTGCCATTCCCCTCAAACAACATGGCTTTCATGTATTCTTCACTTTAGCTGGAATGTATTTTTATCACCCAATTTTGTGTCTCTTTTCATCTCTAAGGCCCCAGAAAGAATAAGTATAGAAGGAAGCTAGTAGGAATTTATTACCAATATCTAGTATTTCAACTGGATTGTTTGAAATTATGCTTACTTCCCTTGTACCCAACCTACAAAAGTCAGTAAGCTGATGATATGAAGGATAAGGAAGACAAACCACTCACTTTTTCAAGCATTTAAATATAGAACTTATTACCTCTTTACTTTATTCCAGTGATAAATCACCTTTCTATAAGCAATCCCCACCTTCCATACACTCTCCAACTCCTTCTCAATTTGGACAAGAGCCAGTAACTACTTATAATAACCAACATGTTTATAATGCTTTAAAGATTATGAAGTACTTCATATACCCTATGAAGATAGAAATCACAGGTATTATTGTCTCCATTTTAAAGTTGGAAAAAACCCTAAGTTTCAGAGAGATTTGGGTGACTTCCACGTGGTTTCACAGCTAGTAAGCATCAGGAGCAAGACTAGATTCCAAATCTTCTTGACATCAAATTCATCACCCGATCCACTATGCAACCGTAATTCTCTGACTTTCCCTAAATTAAACAAGAACCATATTCAGTTATCAAAACTTCATTCCAAATAGCCTACTTCCATTCCCCAATTATATATCATACCTTTGTCCATGACATCCTATACCCATAATATCCCCTATATCTCAGACTAATAAAATGCTACCTATAATACAAGACAAATGACGCCCTCATTCCTGAATTATTCCCTCAGAAAAGTTCTTCCATCCAATTAACTGTCATAGTTTCTTATTTTATGCTTATGATGCTCTGCCTTGTTTTGCATTTATCTGTAAATGTATTTTACCCTATTCGATTTTAAGCTTCTTACTGGTAGGGTTCATGATCCTGTCTACCACTAATAGAGTTTTGTAATAAATTAATCTAATTTAGTCAAGCCTGGCCTTGACATTGTAAAACCCTCACAATAAGGCCCTTCAGGCCTCTATACAACCTGACTGCCTTTTGTCATATTGTTTTAACTAATGTGTTTTCAAGAACCAATTAATGATGTTAAATGGGCTATGCCTGCATTCTAATTCAAATAATAAACTCTCAGAGTCTTGTACTTAACTTCCTGGTTCTCAGTTTTCTCATCCATCAAAGGAGGAGGTTTCATTACAAGCCCTCTGAAGTCCCCTTTCTATATTCCTATTAATGATTCTGGGATCCCACCTTAAATCTGCAGATGCCCTAACTTCTCACACTGCTGCAGGAGCTGGTCTTGGCAGTTTGGATCACTCCTAAGAGTAGCAGACAGCTTCTGAGAATCTGAAGGATTGTCCCAATCAATGTCTTTAATGACTTTAGTAAATCCCAACCATCAAAAAAACTAATCTTCCCCAGCTGGGAGAACAGAGTCTCTTCTGATATTTTCTTTTTTTTTCTTCAAGACTTTGTTTCAAATTAAACACTCAGAAGCAAAAATCAAAACAAAACAAAACAAAAAACCAACCCATGTTTTTCATAATTACTTTGTCTCCTTCACATATCAAAAAGTGTGACACATGAGAGAAGTGTAGGATTTCTTCCCTCCTCTCAACTTTCCTTCCAATAATCCTGTTTTTTAACTTTAATCAGAATTTAATAAAACAAACATTTCCACAGAATAGGACATTTTTAAAAGATGAATACACATGAAACTGCAAATCTATTATGTACAAATTGCTATTCCTTTCATATCTATATCTATATTATATCTATGTCTATATCTATATATTATGTACCTTTGAGTTTTTTTCTTTTTTCCCTTCTTTCTTCCCTCTCATGTCTGACATTAGACACAAATAAAAAAGAAAGGAAGGAAGGAAGAAGGAAGGAAGGAAGGAAAAAGGAAGGAAGGAAGGAAGGAAGGAAGGAAGGAAGGAAGGAAGGAAGGAAGGAAGGAAGGAAGGAAGGAAAGAAGGAAGGAAGGAAGGAAGGAAGGAAAGAAGGAAGGAAGGAAGGAAGGAAGGAAGGAAGGGTGGGTGGATGGGTGGATAGATAGACACACACACACATGCATACACACATATGTAAAAATCATTCTATACATACTTCTTTTTATCAGTTTTTTCCCTGAAGATAGCATCTGCTTTCATAGATCCTTTATTTTAAGTTAATTTAAGTTAATCTTAGGATTTATAATAGTCAAAATGACTTGATTGCTCACTGCTGTTCTTAAACCAATATTACTGTTATTGTGACATTGTCTTGGTTCTCTTGGTTCACTTCACTCTTAAAAATCTTACTCTCCAATTTATTCTGAAGGCTACCACAGATTGGCAAAGGATTGAAATATTTCAACTGCTTTTAAGTGTACTTTCTTACAGTATAATTCTTTTCTTCTAAGAATCTATTTTTATTTATACACCATCTGCCAGAACACTTTTTTAACAAACACGTGGCACATTTCCAATTCAATCCAGTTCAGTAAAGACTTATGTGATGGAAATAAAACAATCCTAACCCTAAAGAAGTTTACATTTTGGGGGTGTATACAATATATATATAAACATGTATGTAAATGTAAGATAATTTGAGAAAAGTAGAAAGACTTGCTAGGGAGATCTAAAAAGGAGTTCTTAGAAAGTCATCTTTTCCTTTTAAATGTGCTTTATACATACGTATATATGTATACATTATATATACATTATACATACGTATATATGTATACATTATATATGTGTGTGTGTGTGTGTGTGTGTGTGTGTGTGTGTGTGTGTGTGTGTAACCCATCAGAATACTTGGTACTTTTCCAGTTCATCCCCAGATATTTAAAATAACAACAACAAAAACCAACTCTTGCTTCTTGCCTTTGAAAACTTTGATTTTCCTAAGCACATAATCTGTAAGTAAATAAATAATCAGAGAAATAAGGATTGACTAACAATGAGAAAGATCAGGAAAGGCTTTGCAACACAGCATTAAAATTAAGCCTTGAAACTAAAGATTTTATCAGGTAAAAATGAGCTGGAAGGGACTGCTCCAGTAAGATTTAGGGAGTACAGTTCAATGATGATTTTGAGAGAGAATCTATGTAGACAAGAAGAAGAAGAGTAATGTAAAATAAGCCTAGAAAAAAAAAAGAATCTAGAGAGAGGCTTTAAATGCTAAACTGAGTTTTATTATATTCTAGAGGCAATATAAATCTACTAAATAGTTGCCAGGTCTTTCTTGTTTAAACAGAGGAGTGATAGTTAGATCTGTGCTGTAGGAAGATTATTTGACGTAGAGGTTGAATTTTCAAGGTTGAAGACTGAAAACAGGAAAACCAGTTAAAAAATCTCCTGTAATAATCTATGTTGGTTATGTGAATGGAAAGAGGAGAATGGATGGAAGCAATTTGGGGGTGGGATAACTTAACAGACTTGACACCTGATTGGATATAGAGAAGAAACTGAAAAATCAGGGATGATTGATTGGCTAGAGGAGGCAGGAGAAAGATGATGGTTAATTTGAAGAGACTGAAAAGGATCAATCAAATATGCAAGAGAATAACTATGAGAGAATAGTCTCACAAAAGCCAAGGAATGACAAAGTATTCATGAAGAATATGTGTGGTCAGAAATGACAAAAGTTAAGATAAAGGCAAAAGAATGAAGATTAAGGAAAAGGTCATCATCTTTATTAATGAAGAAATTATTGGCAGTCAGTATCATCATAGAAATAATATTCTTCTAAATATCCAAAGAGTACTATCTCTTTGAATGAATACATCACATTTTTCACAACTTAGTTAAAAAGTTTAGTGATTTTTCTTAACTTTTAACCTTATTACTTCCTGCCAAAATTTAAGTTAATTTCCTCTGAACTGTCCTAACTGCTCTTAGAAACAGAGCAGCTAATCACTCACATATATTTGTGTCTGTTCTTCTATGTACTTGAACAGTTTTCTTTATATAGAAGAATTTAAATATGAAATCATCTAAATTGCATATTCTCTTGGCACATTAATCACAGTAGAAATATGCCAGACTTGTTTTCTAGAATAAGTTATTTGCTGAACAGAGCATAAATGAAGCAGGCCACAAACCATATCAATGATTTTTAAATTGTTCTTCCTTCCTAGAAAACATTGTCCTATATCTTCTTAGAACCCACATTTACTGTGAATATTAATGATAAGCCCTACTAATGAACACTTTTCCTGGGAAAGAAATTTCTAAGGGAATATTCAGAAATGAGATAAAAACAATATAGCAGAGCCAGTATCCCTAAAATAACAATGCTAATGATCTTCAAGGGATTATAGATTGAAAACTAAAGGAGATATTCAAGATCATCTAGTCCATCTACTTAATTTTACAAATGAAGAAATTGTACATATATATTATAATCAGGATTAGAACCAAAGGCCCCTGATTACAAATCCAACACTATTCCTAGCATGCCATGATGATAAATATATTTTTTCATTAAAAAAATTTTAAAGTGTTTCCTGGAATAATAAATTGCTGAGAACATTAGCACTTGGATAAATCAATCAATCAGAAAGCACATAGCTAACATTGTGCTAATAACAGGTGATATAAAATTAAAAATAAAACAATCTCAGGCCTCAGAGAACTTACAGGGGAACAACGCATATATACATATATGCATAAAATTTATAGAATGATTATAATATAGAATAGTAATAATAGGTTAGTCATCCTTTCCCATGTTTTTCCCCATGATAGAATCTACATTTTTCTATCAGTTACTACTCCAAATATCCAAGAAAAAAATTCCTAAAGTTTTTATTCCTGAGGTTTCACCTTATAAAAGAGCCTTCTGATAAATCAGCTAAAAATTGATGAAAAAATTATATTCTAGCACCAGTAGCTTAATTTATATGACATATGCTGTAAACATTGCCCCAAAACTTAGATATTTATTTATGAATATGTATGAACTATCATTAATTAGGAAAAATACTCTTTATTAGTCCTGAAATTAGTGATATGTTTCAATGATAGTAAGTAGTGCTAAAAAGGAATTTCAAAATTTCAGTAAATTGAAACTGCTTCATTCAATTAATATCAGCTAGTTAGCATGGGTTCACTCTCTAAACTTACACATGACACCAACATTTATATTATGGTTATATTTTTATTTAAAATGGCATTTCCCAGCTCATTAATTTTTTCTCAGAAGAATTTAAAGGAATAATATAATTTTCAACTATTTTTAAGATAAAAGGACTAATAGAGAAATGATCCAGCCACCATTACCAAGAGAATTGCTTCAGCCAACTTAAAGAGCTAGAATAATAAATAAACTTTTGATGATTTGATAAATGACGCTAAAATTAGGATCTATTGCATACTTAGTTCAGAGTGCTCAGTAAAATATAAACCTCTTCTGGGCAGGACTGTTTCATTTTGTTGTTTGTATACCTGATACATAGCACAGTTCCTGTGAATATATACAAGAGCATTGTTGTAGGCCTGCTTGCTTGCTTCATAATGCCTCATTTATCCAGAAGAGCTAGGGAAAGAATGAAATATTCAATATAAATAAGTTTGCCAAATAACTGAAATTGCATCCAATATCAAAACTTATTTCATTTCAACAGCTTGTGATGTTTCTTTCTCAAGTGCATTGCATGCTTCCCAGACTTCTTAAACAAGGGCATTTTTCTTTTTGTTGATGGGTGGAAATCTGTAATTTCATCAGACTAGGGAACACTTAATGAGGAAACTTCTTCCTACCAATGCAGATTGCTCTATAATTTATAGTCTTAAACAGTCATATGGAGCATAATTTAACATTTTTGATGACTCAGGACATAATTATACAAATCAGTTACTGTACTTTGTGAGAATATCCCATAAACCCAGCTTAAAGGACTTGCCTTTAAGAGCTGTTGAAATGTGTAGAACTTCATGCCCCTACATTAAATGACTTTATGTTATTATAATCTTTAATTCTTATGTATATTCCTATTTTGGAGGATTAAGGGGAGGGAGCTGTCTCATCTTATCAGTTTGTGAACTCTCTTTGAAGTTTATCCACTCTCTCAACTATTTTTAATTTATTACTAATAACACATATGGGGTGGGAAAACATCAATAAACTTGTTAGAAGTATGTGTGAACTAGTAGTAAACAGGCTATAAGTTAGGGACTAGAGGAACTCACTTATAAATTTTCCATTTGAGATTATATCACATGAGGATCACTTTAAAGAACTAAAATTTATTTAACTCAGAGCAAAGGGGAAGTAATTGGAAGGGGGATTGTGATAGCAGTCTTTGAAGGCTATGGAAGAAGGAAGAAAGGAAGGAAGGAAGGAAGGAAGGAAGGAAGGAAGGAAGGAAGGAAGGAAGGAAGGAAGGAAGGAAGGAAGGAAGGAAGGAAGGAAGGAAGAAAGGAAGAAAGGAAGGAAGAAATAAGGGAAGGAGGGAGAGAGGCAAGGAGGGAGGAAGAGAGGAAGGGAGAGAGGGAAGGAGGAATATGGATTTAGAATTCTGGAAGATTTCCTACAAACTGGAAGTAATTGTAATTTAAAATTTATACATAAAGGATTGTTTGTTTCTTTCTTGATAGGAAGGATTTGTGGAAAATCAACTTGAAAAATTTTAGTCATCCATGTTTGAAATTTCCTCTTTGGTTATCTTCCAAATTACCTTCATTTCACTTTTGTCTAATTTTGGTTTAAAAATAGAATCTGTATAGCTAGACCTTTGTGTTTCAATTCAAAGTTGCTATCATGAAGCAGTTTTAGTTTTGTAATTACAGATTCATTTTGTTGTTGTTGTTCAGTCATTTTCAATTGTGTCTGATCTTTCATGATCTCCTTTGGGATTTTCTTGCCAAAGATACTGGAATTTTTGTCATTTCCTTCTCCAGCTCAATTTACAGATCAAGAAACTGAGAGAAGCAGAGTTAAGGGATTTGCCCAGGGTCATATAGCTAGTAAGTGTCTATGGAAGGATTTGAACTCAGAAAAATAAGTTCCTGACTTCAGGCCTAGCACTCTATTCACATCTCCACCTAGCTGTCCCCATGCATTTATAGCTAGGAGAAGGAGGAGGAGGAAGAAAGAAGAAGAAAGAAGGAGAAGACAGAGAAGAAAAGGAGGAGAAGGAGGAAGAGAAGGAGGAGGAGCAGGAGGATGAAGAAGGAAACCACATGGATTCAGATGTACCATGGCATGCCATTTCTTGCACATTTTATTCTTCATCCATTCACTCAGTAATGATTCCAGACTCACAAATACATATAGGGTCCAGTTTTACCACCATGCCAAACAAGATTCAATGACCACAGTGAATGGATGGTGGGTTATTAACAGTTGCTAACTATACACACAAATGCTGTCTCTTTCTCACACAACTGTGTATCTTTGCCTGTTCTTCAACCATATAGCAGATCCCATGAATGGGCTTAATCAATAGTACTTCTAGGCTGATACTAGGTATATTGGAAATATTTATTGCTATCTCTGCTTCCTCTTTGGGATGCATCTAGCATTGCACTCTTATTTTAGTTATGTAGAAAATTAAGATAATTGGGATGAGAAAAGCATATTAAGGTTATTAAAGTCATTTCTATTCTTTGTTCCTAATTTACTGATAAATTACTTAATCTATTTTAATTGGATTATTATCTTACAATGGTCTTACAAAGTGCATTCAATTCATAAAGCAATAACATTTTTGTTCATTCTATCTTATAAGAGTAATGGCAGACAATTAAGAACGTATTGGCTATTACTTGATATTTCCATGATTTAACCTAGATACTCTATTTGTATGATGACAGACCATTAAATTTATGCCAAAGGAAAATGAATATTTTAGGTATATGATGTTCTTTCTTTTGTCCATAGGCATCCGGTCCTCAGAGTTCATTAAAGGATGATGCCAAAGGCTCTCTTCAGAAAAGCTTCAAAGTCCTTAATGAAGCTAAAAGACTAGCAAATGGTGTTAAAGGTAAGCATGATTATCCATTTATCATATAAAGTTGAATTTTGGTTACATTTGGTAGAAAAACTTATCTCCATTTATATATTTAGACTGACTTTGTCATTACACCAGTATTCACAATCAGTAGTAAGGAAATTCCTCTTAACAATGCACATCTGAATTTGCTCTGCAATGTATAGTCTTAGTAAGTTACTTAGGACACCAAGAGATTATTATCTTATTCTCACAGCCAATATGAGTTCAAAGGGACTTGAACCCAGGTTTTCTCAATTCTGAGTTTGGTTTACTATCCATGACACTATACTATCTCTTCATCTTCATCTATTTAAGAACTGGAATATTTTTAGAAGTTTTTTTTATGTCTGTTTAGTTATGTGGCAATGCTATGATCCCTTACCTAGAGCAACTTTCCTCCACAAATTTCTAAATACTACATGACATAAAGCATCATTATGCGTTTTCACTTCTATGATATGGGAGAGAACCTATAATTTGTTATAAACATAGGCTCTCAAGAGTCACTTTGCCTATTTTCAAATGAGGTAGAAGAAATTTTTAACAGTTGGAATCAACATTTTGCTTTAGCTTAAAAGATGAAAATGAAAAATGACCGAGGTAATTACAATTGGATAAGACATTTTGGCAGCTAGGATATAATTGCCTACCTGAAACTTTCAGTTTTGTTACTTTCCAAATAAATCTTCAGAATTTTGGAAAATCTCTTATTTTCAAGCTATTTTTTTTATTCAAGGTGCAATTATTTTGATTCAGTTTGAATTTAAGATTACAAAACCATTGCAAGGTATGACATCTACCTTTCTTTTAGTATGCTGTATTAATTCAGTTTTCCTAAACACCTATTTGTAGAATATTATATATTTCCTTTTCAAATTTGTTTATTGACTTTTTAAAATATGTAAAAACACAGTTGTGGTTTGTCATAGACATACATCATAGTTGCTATTCACCACTGATAATTATAAGGAGTCTGGGATTTAAATGAGACCACTGTTTTTATTGATGAAATATCAAGTCTGATAGAAAGTCGCTGACATTTCATTGATTCTGAACCCAGATGAACTTTTTAGTTTGACACTAAACAGATCATAGAACACGTAGGGACAAATGAGAAGTAAGCAAGAGACTCAGACTCACATAGTAAGTATAACATGAAATGATGAGAATAACATGAAATTCTGGTGAGAATAGCATATTAGAGAATCCTGGTTTGAAGTGCAATTCATCTAGTTAAAATATTAAGTCCATTAGTAGTTGTGAAAAATCAGAAAAGACTTCATATAAAATATGTCTTCGAACTGAACCTTGAAGGAAATGAGGGATTCTCAGAGACATTGGGTCATTGCAATGCAAAAGTATTGAGAGGTAGACTAATCTTGGATCGCAAAAAATGGACCATATGCAAATCTTTTCCCACATAGAAAAACCTACTGGAATTTATATGCTAGGGCATTACCTTTGAGAAAGTTGGAATCATTCTTATATTACAATAAAAAATCAAAATGTTATTTTTTCTGAAAAAAAAAGGTAAGTCTGATTTTATACACACACACACACACACACACACACACACACACACACACACTGCAAGATAGAAAAACAATTTGTAGAATATCCTTCAAGCATTTCTCTCTGCAGCCATACCAAATACTCAAAAGTGTTCTTGGTACAATGTAACTGATGAGTATGGACAAATAATCTAGAGAAACAATAAGTGATTAGTATCTGCTGAATTGTGAAGTGTGAGCTGGAGTCCATTGTGTCTAGGTCTTTAATCTTAACACTAGGATATATCTATTGAGATGTTTTAAGAATACTTTATTACCCTTAGGAGTTCACTTCTACAAAAATGAGAGAATGGATCATTTCAGTTCCATGTTGAAAATCCAAACTCAGCCTGGACTGTGCATAAAGCATACATCTAAGCCAAACAAATATAACCTAGACAGTATCAGCCTAAAATATATAATATGTCAGTATATTTTTCTAAGTGGCCATACCTTCCCAATGGATGTTAGTCTAGAGAAAAAGATCATACATTTAATGTTGATGTAAAATTTTCAATGCAGGATACTGTATTATTGAACTTTCTCAATATACTTAATTTTCCCAAAGTATGTGATGCTGAAATGTCTACAATTACTTCTTTAAACCCAAAACCTTTTTAAAATAAGGTAGAAACAATGTTACATTGAAGTTTAATGTGAATAAGAATAGTTTCACATATAAATTTGAACCCAAGTCCTTATTTATTTAATAGAATTAATCTTAGAAATGTTAATGAAAGTTTACTCACTTGTGTGACCAGGCACACCTTTTTACCTGTCCTTGTTTTCAGTTTCTCCATCCAAAAAGGGATTCAACCAGAAGACCTCTGAGGTCCTTCCTAGCTTTTGATCTTTGATCTCATCAATTAGATAGACATGACAAAGATATTAATGCTCACATACCAAGTCCAAATCAATTTAACATGTTTCACTATCAGTTCATTCACAGTTCAGCTTTATTCAGCATTTGAGTATCAAATTAATCCAACCTATTCCAATATTGATCAACACAAGATATTAAAGCACAGAATCACTCATCAGCAATAACACCACCTGCCACTAAACAATCAAATCAGAATTAACATAATCAATAAAGCACCCAGCATTCCAGAACAGCTATCAAAACATAATTGAGTGTTAGGCAGCATGTGTGTTAACTTCAGGTTAAACCAAATAAGCCTCCCCATTATTATCTAAAATCTTCAACATTAATTTTGTGTCTCTGTTAGACTCCCTACAAAGCATTTATAGGCTTCAGCAAGGACGAAATCAATCAAAGTAAAAGATGTTAAAATCCTAAGTGCCTCCATATGCACTTAGACAGACTGCTTGTGCCTAAAGTGGTTTGAAGAATGAGATTCCCCATTCATGTGTTTCAGTGTTCTGTGAATGGTCCCCATTCCATGCAGCTTTCATTTCATCTATTTATAATCATAATCCTTCTATTCCAGCATAGTTTGAATTAGTCATTCTTATCTCCAGCTAAGGCTAATATGGCTGTTATACATTTTTATCCCTTTCAAGATGGTACTAGTACAGTAAAATCCCATTATAAAAATGCCTTACTTGACCAGAAATTTTTTTATGCCACAAGTGAATTTATGCTCTCTGTTTACATAATGACTTGAAGCACATATTGTATTATAACCTGGAAAGCCTATAACATAAGGCCAGGCTCAAAAGTGCTTTTTCCTACATGACTGAAGAATTAATCTCATTACTTTATAGTCACACTTTGCCTTTCTCCATTCCACCCCCCACTCCGACTTACCCAGCACACACAACCCTATTCGAGCTCAGTATCAGTATATAAAGATATACAGAGAAATTTAGTTTGTCCTGGAGGTCTTCTAGAAAGTGAGTCCAATATTGGCTAATATATAAAGAGAAAGGAGACAGGAGAGATCATTAATTTTGAATTTTTCTTTTCGCACTTCAGGTATTATACTAGTTAAAATAATGAAAACCTACCAACTCCTCAAATCATTTATCTTCCAAGAACCCAAGCCACACTATGATGGAGATGGGACTATTTTCTTGCTACATTATGACATCTTCCTGATTTGTGGCCAATTACACCAGTTATGAAATGGTTGTTAATCAGGAAAATGCCATATATTACCACCAAAAACTGCTGAAATAGGCCTTACAGAGCAGAGCTCTTGACAGCAGCTATTAAAATGGAAATTTAGTCATCTCTCTAACTCTTATCTCTTCTCTTCCTCCCTCCCTCCTTCTCTCTTTCTATTTCTCTCTCTGTGTTTCTGTCTCCTTCTCTGATTCTCTCTCTGCCTCTGTCTCTCTCTTTCTTTCTGTGTCTGTGTGTGTGTGTGTGTGTCTCTCTTTCAGAAACAATAAAAAAAATGGCAGGCAACTATGTACCCTATATCTAATGTTTTGCCTTACCACTTAAAGTGGTAAGTTCCATTTAATCAGGTCTCTTAAATGAAATGTGACATTTCATAAGCTGCAAACGAGTGAATTTGGGCCACTGCTATATGTATATTTTTCTAGCCTTAAGGAAGCCTTGCCAGCAGCAATTTGTTTTACTTTTTAATTTTTGACTACCCATCTCTTTTAAAAAATTGCCTTTCTGTGAATCTGAGATTTAGAGTTAATATACATGGCACCAATAGTATGTCATAATGACATAATATCATTGCTCTGACAAATGTAAGACTCATATGGATTGACAATTGAAAGTCAGGAGGTAAGGTAATCCCTTCTTTTGAGTTAAAAACATACTCAGAACAGCCATGAAAACTCTTGTTGTCTTGAGTTTGACCAAAAGATTCAACAAGGTCCTGGTGGATTGAACTGGCATTCTGTGTTACCTCCTCTGAGAAGTATAACCTTAATCTCCAATAGTTTATGTTCTCATCTTCTTCAAATTGCCTTATATTTATTTATGTGTGCATCTAATTATATGTCTCCTCCTTCTTTTCTTCCTCATAGGATTCAGAGCAGTAGCTTTTTCTAACCATTCTAAATTAAAAGACATCATTTGCAAAAAATCAAGCTGAAAAGTTAATGTTTCTCTTACACTACAAACTTCTCATAAGTTCAGTGTCATAATTCAATAATACTAAGTATTATGACAGAGCATGAGTGGTCCATGACACAAAAAAAGTTAGGAACCCCAGATATGGAGAATTTATTAAAACCTTTTGAAGATGACCCTGGGTTTCAAAAGCTCTACCACAAGACTGTAAACTCAGGAAAGTCTTACCAAGCTATTGCATGGCTGTGGTCCAACATGAGACAGATATTATGTTAGGGCAATGAGTATAGAATGGTTAAAAAGCTATTTTCTATCCCTTTTTTCAGGAATAGAAATAAAGATTTTGTATTCATCTTCATAGAAGTGATAATTGGGGGCATCCTTGTTTAAGGGTTTGAAGGAGCATAAGGAACTAGCAAAAAAAATGCAGAGAAAAAAATAGTGAAAGAAGTAAGAGGAGAACCAGAAAGAATGACATGTCATGTATAACAAGTGAATGCAGAAAATTAAAAAAAAAAGTTGATCCAGTTATCTTAGATGGTACAGAGAAGTAAAAAAAAAGATAAAGAAAAAAAAAAAGACCATATGATAGAGCAAAAAAAGTCACTAGTGACCTTGGAAAGAATTGTTTCAGTAGAGTGGTTAGAGGCACAGTAAGATATAATGTGAAGTCTATGCACGTAGTTCATACTACTACAAACTATAATGAAAATGTTTAATGCAAAATAATGTATAAATGGTAATTTGGTGGTAAGTTCCATTTAATCAGGTCTCTTAAAATTAATAGCACTTCTAAGAATTTCCCTTGAGTGGATGGAGGACTCCCTCAAGGCATTTATTTGTACCCTATTTGTATTAAGAAAACAATTAAAAATGCATTTGAGGAATTTAAAGAAAAAATTAACTAGGTAGAGTTTGAATATTCAAATTTAAGGAGTCCAGAGAGACCAAAACTTATTAAAATCCATAAAAATGAGCCTGATGCTATAGTTACTCAGTTGAAAAGTGAGGACTGAAAGCACAATGATTTGAAAACATAAAAGGGAAATTAACGAACCTAATTTCTGAACTAGTAGTATAAAAAAATAAGAATATATATATTCTTATATATATTCAGGATATATATATATATCCTGCAAAAGTCATAATCTGCTAAATCTTGAATAACCCGCAGGTCTCTGTTCTGGGTCTTTACACTATGACCGTTGGTACCCTATTCAATTCCCAGGAATTTACTAATCATCTTTATGAAAATGATTCCCAGATAGTATCTCTCATTACCTATAGTCACCAACTATCTTTTAGGCATCTCAAACTGGATATTCTGTAAGTATCTCTATCTCAACATATCCCAAACCAAGCTTGTTATTTCACCCTTCCCAAACCTTCCTATTGTCTAAACTTTTATATCACTAAAAGTATTACCATTTTTTTCTGTCACCTAGGTTCTCAATTTCAGTGTCACATATCATTTTTCACTATTTACTCAGACTCACTCTACATATCCAATCTTTTATCAAATATTAGTGCAGATGCTCATTTGTTGAGGCAATAGAAATATGGCTTCCACATTATAGAGAGAAAACAAAGACACTGCTTATTTTCTCTCTTACTTATATTTTTATTTTCAATACAAAAAGACTGATTGATCCTTAACTGCCGATGACCAATAGTCAATGAATTTTTCCTCCTTGCCTAATTAGGGAATGGAATTCCCACTTCAGTGCTACTACCAGCTCTGCCTAACTTTTCACAGGGGCACCCACATTAAAAGTTCAGTAGTTACAATTGTGGTATATATATGGCATGTGAAGGGACATTACCTCCTATTACTTCCCATTTACATATCCTATAATGCCAAAGAGTGACCAGAGAAGATTCTGGGAAAATTGACCTTATTACTTGCAAATACCTATTTTACAAATAATAGTGGGGTGATTATATCATCCTCAAAACATTCAATGAAATTGGACTAATATCCTATATAGGAAAAAATAAAATAAATGAAAAATATCATTTGCCTAGATGATGACATATAGTTAGAAAATGATTTCACTGAATTTGTATATGTGGATTTATGTGCCTATCTGTGTAAGCATTATAGATTGATAGTAAGTTGATCCCATAATTGAATAGGAAAAAAAAGAGGAATTTGGAGCATATTTAGAAAATAGTACTGTGTCTTTCATGATTTTGAGACACTCCCTAGCATATTGCATCTTGTCTTCATGTTTTTGAACTGTTTTTTTTTTTCAAATCCAAGAATATCTCCCTCTTCACTTTTTACTCTCAGAATTACTAGATCCTCTCAAGATGGCTCAAGCAGGACTTCCTAAAATACGCTTTATGATTTCTCCTAGTTGATGATATTCCCTCATCTCAAAATTTCTTTCTCTTTACTTATCTGAGTATATGTTGTTTCCTCCAGTAGAATATAAATTGCTTGAAGAATAAGAGCTATTTCATGCTGCATAGTTGATAATCTTGGAATGCCCCAGATTCTAAAGAATCAAAGTTAAAGGGCAATGGTGAGACATAAAGGGATACAGTTGAAGTACATTTCAGTGATGATCTCTGTGTAAGAACTGTGAGAGATACTATTGAGGAACTAGATAGCAAGCTGTGAAGACTAAAAAAATAACAAATAGACAGCCTTTATACTACAATGGTAAATAAAAAGAGTTTAAAAAAATCTAGAGGAAGACGTTCAAATATACTTAATGGATCTATGGGATATCATGGACAAGAATCTTACTAAATGAGTCATTTAGTCAACAATCATTTCCTACCATATGTCAGACACTATACTAGGGACAATGCAGGGATAGATTGCAATTTGTAGCCACAGAGGGAATAACTACATTGATGAAATCAGAGGTCCTTTGAAGTATTAAAGAAGCATTTTCAAAAGCACACTGAAATGCATAAAAGATGAGCAATGTAGACATAAATATTTTATATTATTCCATAAGTTTACCAAAGGGTTTTACTGAGATCTCAGTTCAAGCTATTCAGACTACCAACTTGCTTCTTTTTTGCTACTTATTATGTAGGAGTTTTCTTATCTTATTTTCTTCTCAGTACTTTTATTTTTTCATATTTTGCATATAATATTTCTGATAGTGGTATTCATAAAGAATTTTAGGTTTAAATTACAAATATTAATCCAACATTTCCAAGTTTAAGGATATAGAAGACAAGTATCAAAGCCTTTTATTTTATGATAGGTTAGTAGTCAATATTCATAAGTACATCATAAGTAGAACATGGATTGGAAAAGATTATAAAGGAAGCTTGGCTCCTGTTCTCTCATACCTTAAAATATAATTGGGTAGAGAAAATAAACACAAATAAATATCTTTAAACACAAATAATAGAAATAATTAATATAAAAATATATTTTTAATTATGTATCTGTAATATTTTAATAATACAAGATGCATGACTATGTGGGTATTCTCTTCACCAGTGAAGATTTCAATCCCCTCTTCATAGAGGACCATTTTTATTAATTACAATGGTTGGAAAAATGCATAAACTAGTGGCCAATTCCCTGATAATCAGCCTCTCCAAACTTAACTAGCCTGATCCTTAGATGACAAACTAAACTTATATTCAGAAAGTGTTTCAGCTTCACAGGACCTGCCAGAGATTATATCCCATTAGACTAACTTTCAAGAATCCAGGATCATTTCTATGCCTTCATAAAAATAGATTTGGACAGTTTCCAATGTACTTTTTGAAAGTTCATATTAATGGATTGGCCCAGTCAATATGATAAAAATGATAATACTACCAAAATTAATTTACTTAATTCAATGCTTTACCCAACAACCAAAGTATTCTTTAAAGAGCTAGAAAAAATAATGATGAAACTCACTTGGAAGAAAACAAAAGGTCAAAAATCTCAAGGGGAATAATAGAGGGAAAAGATGGAAATGAAGGGGCCCTACCACTACCAGGTTTCAAATTATACTACTAATCAATAATCATAAAATATGATTTGGTACTGGTTACCAAATAAACAGGTGATAAGTAGAATAGTTTAGAAACATAGAATACAGAAGTAAAAAAAAAAACATAGTAGCCTAATATGAATCTTAAGATAGTGATAAAATTTTATAAGAATAAGAGACATTTTCTAATTGATAAATAGTCAAAGGATACAAATAGGCAGCTTTCAGAGAAATAAATCTAAGATATCAATAGCCATATGAAAAAGTTCTCCAAAACGCTAATAATCAGAGAAGTACACCCATCAGATTGCCAAAATTGACAAAAAAAGAACAGAAAAGGCTGTTATTGGAGCTCTGAATTACTCCAGGCATTCTGAAAAGCAAGTAAGAACTATGACCCAAAAGATACTTAATTCTGCCAATTCATTATTAGTTCTATATCCCAAAGAGATTAGAGAAAGAGCAAAAGAAGCTTTATATACAAGAATATTTATAGAAGCTCTTTTTATGGAGGCAAAGAAGTGAAAACCAAGGGAGTGTACATAAGCTGAAGTATGGCTGTACAACTTATGGCATAACAATGTGATAAAATGGTAATAAAGGGGATGGTTTCAGAGAAACCTAGGGAAACATGCAAATTGATGTTGTAAAGCAAACAGAAGAGAACAATTTATACAGTAACAACAAAATTTTGATAAATATGATGACCATGATTCCAAAGGATCTGGGATAAGAGGTTTCATTTGTGGATATATAAACATATTTTTGGAATATAGACAATGCAGGAATTCAGCTAGGTTGACGCCATAGTGCATTGAGTGCTAGACCTAAAGTCAGGAAGACATCTTCCTGAATTCAAATGTGGCCTCTGTGTGACTCTAGGTAAGTCATTTAGCCCTTTTGGAAAATAATCTGGAGAAATAAATAGCAAACTACTCCAGTATCTTTGCCAAGAAACCTAAATGGGATTGTAAAGAATCAGACATGACTGAAAAACAATTGAACAACAAAATGACAGGAACTGGTTTTGCTTGATCTTGCATATTTGTTATAAGAATTTTATTTTTGTTTTACAGTGGGAGGAAGTAAGAAGAAAAAAATATTTTTCTTTATTAAATAAAATTTTTAAGGTATATATAAAAATTTCAGAAGTGAAATTAATATCTGAATGAACTATATTTTCCAATGATTAATAAATCTATATGGGAGGTATAATAGAGATATCTTTCTCCCAGAT